>NC_133123.1:185987380-186287380 GCF_033568475.1 Henckelia pumila | reverse complement strand
ACAGATTCGTTCGGAGTTGTCAAGCCCAGAGTTAGCAGCTGTTTGATCGTTTCAGAGAATTGGACGAAGAACGGTATAAAGAGATTTCCTTGAACCGTTGCCTTGTTGTTGTTAGATTGTGTAGTTGTTTA
Source organism: Henckelia pumila (assembly GCF_033568475.1). NCBI lineage: Eukaryota > Viridiplantae > Streptophyta > Magnoliopsida > Lamiales > Gesneriaceae > Henckelia > Henckelia pumila. The sequence continues at coordinate 186,287,249 of NC_133123.1, read as the reverse complement.
TACAATCTATTTTGTAGCTTATCCAGAGTTGGAGCTACTGCATTGAAAGGTAAAAGCAGTCATCGTAGCGGGATAGCATACTCGGGACTGTGGTTCTTGAGTTTTCCCTTTCTAAATCTCATACTTGCATCTACACTTGTTCTAGCAGGAGGAACTTGTGTATTGTTTGATTGTATTGGTTTTGTTAAAAGGATTATGTTTTATGTTTCTGTTATGCATTCATCTTGAGCCAATCTTGTTTCAGCGGGCAGAACCATCCTTTTTGTTTAGACGTTTGGGAACTATGATTGAGTGTCCCAGGTCGTAGTCGTTTCGTCTGGTGCTAGCATACTCATTATAGTTGCTCAAAGTCTAGAGGAGTGAGATACGTGGCACCACCTCGATTGGGAGAGTCGGTGAGTTGTTACGTGATCTTATCCTCGGGAACCCAAAGGCACAGCAGCAATCCCTCGTTATCATATTTGATATCCCTTTTTAAAGACATGCATTTCATTACGATGTTATTGAGTTCGTTATTGTATTGAAAGCATGTTTGTTACTTGTATTACTTGTTATGTTGCTTTTACTGGGAATGTCGTTCTCACCGGTTATCCGGCTGTTGCTTTGTTTTGTATGTGTACTTGGCAACAGGTGGGGCAGGAACAAGTCAGAAGAGGCATGGTTAGCTTCGAGGGCAAGTAGTAGGAGTGAGACTCGGTTTAGAAGTCGAAGTAGCATGTTTATCTAGTTTAAGATTGAAGCATGTTAGAACTCGAACTTGATATGTTTTGTTATTCGAATTAGTTTGTATTCGGATTGTAATCTGAAATCGAAGTATGTTGTTGTCGTATCGATTTAGACTTCTGGTTGTTTTTAGGCCTTCTGAAAGCATGACTTGTTATGGCATATTTCCCTACACCCTGTTATTGCATATGTATTTGAAGGCATGTCGGACCAAGCGCGGAATCCTTTCTTTATTTTCTGCAGCCTGAGCATTTTCTGCCCAGGCTTTCCGCGCGCGGGCGAGGCGTTCCTCGCGCGTGCGCGAGGCCTCTGTTGGGCCTCTGAATTGTTTGCCCACGCGCACGCGAGCTTGGTACCTCGCGCGGGCGCTAGCCTTTGGTTGGTCTCGGTTGTTGAAGCCCGAGCACGCGCGAGCTTGGTTCCTCGCGCGGGCGCGCGGCGTTTAAAAAAAAAAAAAAAAAACTTTGAATTGTTTTACTCTTGGATTCTTGTTCGCTTAATTGTTATTTAATCCGAGATTAGTGGTTTAGAATCGAGGTCTCACATTAAGTGGTATCAAAGCGTTAAGATTCTTGGTCGAACTAGAGTGAGCGGGGTAGATCGAGTCTGTGTGTAATGACTCCTCGCATGTGTTTGAATTATTTAATTGTGTACTTAATTCCATGCGAGCATGCTTTATTGTTTGAGCATTATTTGAATTACATGGTTGTGTGATTTAAATTAATAAAGCATGATCTACTTGAGATATAACTGTTTCTGTTCTCGACTAGTATTCGGTATTCCAAGCGGTTGTAAGGACACTGATGGTAGCGATTGAGATATCTCGTGTGCTAACCTTTGATTATCAGATGGGTCCTCGTCGAGTGATAAACAGAAACACACCACCAGTTATCCCTGCGACTGAGCAAGCTAGCACTGAGGTTGATCAATTGGATGCTTCAGCAACTCCTATGGAAACCTTGCTGAAGAGGTTTCAGTCGTTCAATCCGCCATTGTTGATGGGTTCAGAAAATCCAGTTGACTGTGAGAGTTGGTTGGATGATATGGATCAGTTGTTTGATTCCATTGACTACACAGATGACCGCCAAATCAGGTTAGTAATTCATCAGCTGCGTGGTGGTGCTAAGAGCTGGTGGATCATGACAAAGAAAGCATTTGAGAGTAGAGGTACAGAGGTTACTTGGACTCTTTTTAAATCTGAGTTTTATAAGCGGTTTTTCCCTATCTCGTATCGTAAGGATAAGGGAGCAGAGTTTGCAAATCTGAGGCAAGGGAATCTGAACATTGAAGAGTACGTGGCTAAGTTCGATAGTCTGTTGCGTTTTGCACCGCTAATTGCCGGAGATGAAGAAGCTAAGGCAGATCAGTTCATCAACGGGTTGAACCCCGATGTCTTCACGTTGGTTAACACCAACAGGCCTAGCAACTTTGCGGATGCCATGAATTATGCAAAGGGAGCAGAAGCAGGCTTGTGGAGTCAAAGAGGTAATCAGGGGGCACCTCAGCAGCAGAGGCAGTATCAGAACCAACCATCTCAGTACCAGAATCAGCCACCTCAACATCAGAACCAGCAGCAGAGGTATGAAGGTGGAAACAGTGGGGGAAACAGAAAGGATCAGTACAAGGCAAGAGGTAAACAGTTCAAGAGACAGGGGAACAGTTCGTCCAGTTCCAGTGGTTCGAAGCAATTCGGTTCAGGACCGAGTTCTGGATCATCATCCTTGTACTGCAGCAAGTGTGGAGGAAGATACTCACCGGATCAGTGTGTGGGAGTCTTCGGCAATTGTAACACATGTCAGCAACTGGGACACTTCTCTAAAGTGTGCCCTCAACGTAATAGAGATAGAGCTCAGAGTGGGAGTTCGTCTAGACCTGCAGCTCAGCCGGAGAGGCAGTCGTCTGCAGTGCACTCTTTCCAACCCCAGCAACAGCAGAACAGACAGGGAGGTAGCTCTAGTGCAAATCAGCCTCCGAGACAGCAAGCACGAGTCTTTGCATTGACAGAGGATCAGGCTCAGGCAGCACCTGATGATGTCATAGCAGATAACTGTTCGATTTTAGGTCATTCTGCTCATGTCTTGATAGATACAGGTGCTTCCCATTCCTTTATCTCTGAGAAATATGTGTTATTGCATGCTTTGCCAACTGAATTGTTGCCTACAGTAGTAGCTGTTACTTCACCTTTGGGTGGAGGAATTGTTTCTGTCCGACTAGTCAGGAACTGTGAATTTTGTTTCGAGGGGAATTTGTTAGAATTCGACTGTATTGTGCTTGGGTTGTCAGATTTTGATTGTATTGTCGGTATAGATGCTTTGACCAAGTACAGGGCAACAGTTGATTGTTTTCTGAAAGTTGTCAGGTTCAGACCTGAAATGGCAGACGAGTGGAAATTCTTTGGTAAGGGTTCTCGATCTAGAATTCCTTTGATTTCAGTGTTATCTATGACTCGTTTTTTACAGAGAGGTGCAGAAGGATTTTTGGTTTATGCGGTTGATGTACTGAAATCTAGCCCAGCTTTGGTTGACTTACCAGTGGTTAGAGATTTTGCTGATGTGTTTCCGGAAGATGTTCCTGGATTGCCACCCATTCGAGAGGTTGAATTCAGCATTGACTTAGTGCCAGGTACTCAACCTATTTCAAAAGCTCCTTATCGTATGGCACTTGTTGAATTGAGAGAGTTGAAGGAGCAGCTTGAGGATTTGATTGCCAAGGGATACATCAGACCTAGTGTATCGCCTTGGGGTGCTCCTGTTCTATTCGTTCGGAAGAAGGATGGTTCTATGCGGCTCTGTATCGACTACCGTCAATTGAATCAGGCTACAGTTAAGAACAGGTATCCTTTACCCCGAATAGATGACTTGTTCGATCAACAGCAGGGTTCTTCTGTCTACTCTAAGATTGATCTGAGGTCAGGCTACCATCAGCTGAGAGTGCGAGAGGAAGATGTTCCTAAGACCGCATTCAGAACGAGGTATGGTCACTTTGAGTTTATAGTCATGCCGTTCGGTTTGACTAACGCTCCAGCTGTTTTTATGGGTTTGATGAACCGTATCTTTCAGCGTTATTTAGATGAGTTCGTCATTATTTTCATCGATGATATTCTTATCTACTCGAAGAACCGTACTGACCATGCAGAGCACTTGAGAATCATCTTGCAGATTTTACGAGTTGAGCAGTTGTTTGCCAAGCTATCGAAATGCGAATTCTGGTTAGATCGAGTTGTCTTTCTCGGTCATATTATTTCTGAAGATGGGATTTCTACCGATCCCAGCAAAATCGAAGCGGTTATGAATTGGCCTAGACCGACATCAGTACCTGAGATCCGAAGCTTCATGGGTTTAGCTGGTTATTACCGTCGTTTCATCGAGGGTTTCTCGTCTATTGCCAAGCCTATTACCCAGCTGACTCAGAAGAATGTGCCTTTTGTCTGGACTACAGATTGTGAGGCTAGCTTTGTTGATCTGAAGAGGAGACTGACTAGTGCTCCAATTCTTTCTATTCCGAAGGGTACTGGAGGTTTCACAGTGTATTGTGATGCTTCTAACCGAGGTTTGGGTTGTGTTCTTATGCAGCATAAGCAAGTGATAGCGTATGCATCGAGGCAGCTAAAACCGCACGAGACTCGTTATCCTGTTCATGATCTTGAACTTGCAGCGATTGTATTTGCTTTGAAGATCTGGCATCACTATCTTTATGGTGAGTCTTTCGAGATCTTTTCTGATCATAAGAGTCTTAAGTACTTGTTTTCACAGGCAGAGCTGAATATGAGACAGAGAAGATGGTTAGATCTGTTGAAGGATTTTGACTGTGAGATCAAGTATTATCCAGGGAAGTCGAATGCAGTTGCAGATGCCTTGAGCCGAAAGCTTTGTTCTTTATCTCTTTCAACTATCGGTGTTTCTCAGTTGGTCGATGATTGTTGCACTTCTGGTTTAGAGTTTGAAACAGATAGGGAGACTATCAGAGTGTTTGCTATTCAAGCCGAGCCGGAGTTGTTTGTTGCAATCAGAGAAGCACAGAAGTCTGAGCCGAGCATTCAGGTTTCAGTAGAGAAAGTCAAAACTGGGCATCAGTCAGAATTCCAGGTTAGAGATGACGTTTTGTTTGTGAATAACCGTATTGTTGTGCCTGATATTTCGGAGTTGAGACAGCGTATTCTCCGAGAGGCTCATTGCAGTCGGTTTAGAATTCATCCTGGAGGTCGTAAGATGTACAATGATCTAAAGATTCAGTTCTGGTGGAAGAGAATGAAGAGCGACATCGCGAGGTTTGTGTCACGGTGTTTGAACTGTCAGCAAGTGAAAGCAGAGCGGAAGCGACCAGGTGGTCTATTGCACAGCTTATCTGTTCCTGATTGGAAATGGGATCACATTTCTATGGATTTCGTCACGAAGCTACCACGATCCGTTTGAGGATGCGATGCCATTTGGGTAGTAATCGACCGATTGACGAAGTCAGCTTGCTTTATTCCTTACAGGATGACGTATCGTCATGATCAGATGGCTGAGCTTTATGTTAGCAATGTTGTGAGATTGCATGGGGTGCCGAAGTCGATCGTTTCAGACAGAGACCCGAGATTCACTTCGCACTTCTGGCATAGTTTGCAAGAGGCGCTTGGTACTCGATTGCATTTGAGTACAGCTTATCATCCTCAGACAGATGGACAGTCAGAGCGGACTATCCAGACGTTGGAGGATATGCTGCGAGCGGTAGTGCTAGACTTTGGTACTAGTTGGCAGGATTCTTTGCCTCTTGTCGAGTTTTCTTACAACAACAGCTTCCAAGCGAGTATCGGTATGGCGCCTTTTGAGGCATTATATGGTAAGAAATGCCGATCTCCGTTGTTTTGGGATTATTTATCTGAGTCACCAGATTTGGGGCCGGATATGCTTCGAGTTATGGCAGAACAGGTTAAGGTCATTCAAACCAGAATGAAGACAGCTCAAGATAGACAAGCAAAGTATGCGAATGTCAGACGTTGACCTCTGAGTTTTGAGCAGGGAGACCGTGTATTCCTTAAGATTTCTCCGTTCAGAGGCATCGTCAGATTCGGTAAGAGAGGAAAGTTATCTCCGAGATTCATTGGTCCGTACGAGATTCTCGAGAAGATAGGCGATCTTGCCTACAGACTTGCACTTCCTCCGTCTTTATCTGGTATTCACGACGTTTTTCACGTCTCTATGCTGCGAAAGTATCATCCAGATCCTTCTCATATCCTTCAGCCTGACGAAGCCGAGTTAGACGAGACTCTGAGCTATTTTGAGCGACCGATTCAGATCCTTGATCGGAAAGAAAAGCAACTCAGGACCAAGTTGATTCCGTTAGTGAAGGTGCAGTGGAGCCATCACGGTGTTGAGGAAGCGACTTGGGAGACAGAGTCTGACATGAGACATCGTTTTCCAGAGCTATTCGGATGACGTGAGTTCTTCTTACTGTCTTTAGTTCTTTATTCTATCTTTGAGTTGTGGTTCTCGTTGATTTCGAGGACGAAATCTCTTCTTAGTGGGGGAGAATTGTGACGCCCCGTTTTTATATTAAATGAGTTTATTTGAGTTAATCGGAGATTGCAGAGTTCACGGGCCGACTTGATTTTGATCAGGGTCCTTTTTGCAAATTTTGGAAATTTCAGGGACTAAAACGCAAATAATGGATTTGTTATATTATCTACTCAACTTTTGACTTTTCTCATTCATCCTTCTCCTTCCTTAGCCGGCTCCTCCTCCATTGAAACGCCCCATCTCCTTTTCAAGCTTTTGGATTTCCGTCCGAGCTCGATCCGGCCGTTAGAAATTATTTCTGAAGACAGTTTAGCGATCACTGCAGCGAGAGCTCCGTTATACCGTAAGTTTTTCAACGATCAGATACATTCTAGTTTTTGGATGTTGTTAGAATCGATTTAGATTCGAGTATGTTGTTCTCTACAGAGTTCTGATCGTTTATTATCTGTCAGTTTTGAAATAGAGCGACGTTCGGATTTGTTATGATTTTTGGAAGCCATTTTCGAAAATCATGGTTTTGAGATTTGTTGGGTTTGTCTTGTTGTTGTTGTATTAGCATTGAATTGAGTTGTTATCAGTATTGAACTGCTGTCTGCGTTGCCGGTTGTTCAGTTATAGCCGTTATGCCGTCGGTTAGAGTTTTTGGAGATTTTGAACCGTTTTTGAGTTTGAACTTGGCTTGTAAGTTGATCGTGGTTATTGATCAATCATCTCTTGTATCTGAACAGATTCGTTCGGAGTTGTCAAGCCCAGAGTTAGCAGCTGTTTGATCGTTTCAGAGAATTGGACGAAGAACGGTATAAAGAGTTTTCCTTGAACTGTTGCCTTGTTGTTGTTAGATTGTGTAGTTGTTTATACAATCTCTTTTGTAGCTTATCCAGAGTTGGAGCTACTGCATTGAAAGGTAAAAGCAGTCATCGTAGCGGGATAGCATACTCGGGATTGTGGTTCTCGAGTTTTCCCTTTTGAAATCTCATACTTGCATCTACACTTGTTCTAGCAGGAGGAACTTGTGTATTGTTTGATTGTATTGGTTTTGTTAAAAGGATTATGTTTTATGTTTCTGTTATGCATTCATCTTGAGCCAATCTTGTTTCAGCGGGCAGAACCATCCTTTTTGTTTAGACGTTTGGGAACTATGATTGAGTGGCCCAGGTCGTAGTCGTTTCGTCTGGTGCTAGCATACTCATTATAGTTGCTCAAAGTCTAGAGGAGTGAGATACGTGGCACCACCTCGATTGGGAGAGTCGGTGAGTTGTTATGTGATCTTATCCTCGGGATCCCAAAAGCACAGCAGCAATCCCTCGTTATCAGATTTGATATCCCTGTTTAAAGACATGCATTTCATTACGATGTTATTGAGTTCGTTATTGTATTGAAAGCATGTTTGTTACTTGTATTACTTGTTATGTTGCTTTTACTGGGAATGTCATTCTCACCGGTTATCCGGCTGTTGCTTTGTTTTGTATGTGTACTTGGCAACAGGTGGGGCAGGAACAAGTCAGAAGAGGCATGGTTAGCTTCGAGGGCAAGTAGTAGGAGTGAGACTCGGTTTAGAAGTCGAAGTAGCATGTTTATCTAGTTTAAGATTGAAGCATGTTAGAACTTGAACTTGATATGTTTTGTTATTCGAATTAGTTTGTATTCGGATTGTAATCTGAAATCGAAGTATGTTGTTGTCGTATCGATTTAGACTTCTGGTTGTTTTTAGGCCTTCTGAAAGCATGACTTGTTATGGCATGTTTCCCTACACCCTGTTATTGCATATGTATTTGAAGACATGTCGGACCAAGCGCGGAATCCTTTCTTTATTTTCTGCAGCCTGAGCATTTTCTGCCCAGGCCTTCCGCGCGCGGGCGAGGCGTTCCTCGCGCGCGCGCGAGGCCTCTGTTGGGCCTCTGAATTGTTTGCCCACGCGCGCGCGAGCTTGGTACCTCGCGCGGGCGCGAGCCTTTGGCTGGTCTCGGTTGTTGAAGCCCGCGCACGCGCGAGCTTGGTTCCTCGCGCGGGCGCGCGGCGTTTAAAAAAAAAAAAAAAAAACTTTGAATTGTTTTACTTTTGGATTCTTGTTCGCTTAATTGTTGTTTAATCCGAGATTAGTGGTTTAGAATCGAGGTCTCACACTATTGGAACAATTCCATCGGGAGGATCTACTAAAGACCAAACTTGGTTTGTATGCATCGAATCTATTTCCGACTGCATAGCTTCAAGCCATAAATTTGAATCCGCATCAGAAATTGCTTCCTTGAAGTTTCTTGGATCACATCCAACATCGGGTTCATCTTGATCCCCTTCAAGAAGAAGACCATATCGAATAGGAGGTCTAGAAGTCCTCTCGGATCTTCTAGGTATAAGCGTGTCTATCAATGGTTCCTGAGGTGCAGGATCGTTATTTTGTATTTCGGGTTCTTCTCGAATTTCTTCGAGTTCCATCATCTCGCCTTTCTTATCCAATAAGAACTCCTTCTCCAAGAAGGTGGCATTCCTTGAAACAAACACCTTTGTTTCAGCAGGATGATAGAAATAATATCCGATTGAATTCTTCGGATACCCTACAAAATAACATAAGGTGGATCGACTATCCAACTTATCTCCCACTGTCTGCTTCACGTAAGCAGGACATCCCCAAATCCTCAAGTACGAATACTTAGGAGCTTTGCCATTCCATAACTCGTATGGTGTTTTATCCACTGCTTTAGTGTGGACGTTGTTCAACAACAATACCGCCGTTTCAAGCGCATAGCCCCAAAAAGAAGGTGGAAGCTCAGTGAAGCTCATCATGGATGGAACCATGTCCAACAAAGTTCGATTACGACGCTCCGATACACCATTCAGCTGTGGTGTCATAGGAGGAGTCCACTGAGAGAGAATCTCATTCTCTTTCAGATAGTCCAAAAACTCGGTACTCAAGTATTCTCCACCTCGATCCGATCGAAGTGTTTTAATATTTTTACCTAGCTTGTTTTCTACTTCAGCCTTGAATTCTTTGAACTTTTCAAATGCTTCAGACTTATATTTCATTAAATATAAATACCCATACCTAGAATAATCATCAGTAAAGGTAATGAAGTAGGTGTGGCCATATTGAGTACCAACTCTAAATGGACCACAAACATCTGTATGGATCAAATCCAACAGATTTTGACTACGCTCAGGTTTCCCCTTAAAAGGAGATTTAGTCATTTTTCCTTTCAGGCAGGACTCACAAGTAGGTAGAGAGTTAATATCAGACATATCAAACATGCCCTCTCCCACTAGCTTGTTCATCCTCCTTGAGGAAATATGACCTAGCCTAGCATGCCAAAGGTTTGCCGGGTTTTGACTATCGATTTTCCTTTTGTTTGTTGTTACCGGTTTATCAACATAATTTATTGGAACGTCTTTTAATTTTAAGTTATATAGATCGTTTCAAGTTGTCCATTTCCAATTAAACATTCATTCTTGTAAATATTGCAAATCTCATTCACAAAATTGCAAGAATAACCATCTCTATCAAGCATAGAAACAGAAATAATGTTTTTAATCAAATCTGGAACAAATAAAACATCTCTCAAAAGTAACTTAAAATCGGTTTGCAAAATTAAACAAATATTTCCCATAGCTATGGATTTAACTCTGGAACTATTCCCGAGCCTTGACTGGGTCTCACCCATCCTTAGCCTATTACTTTTTGTCATCATTTGCAACTCATTGCAAATATGAGATCTACATTTGGTATCCAATACCCAAGAAGTAGTATTAAGAAAATATTTATTTCAATGTAAAACATACCCTTTGCAGTTCGCAACTGCTCGAGGTATTCCTTGCAGTTACGTTTCCAATGACCGGGTTTCTTGCAGTGATGGCAAACTTGTTTAGACTTGTCCAAGTTTGCATGTAACATTTGGCCTTGAGATCATGGTCCAACCATTTCTCTATTTCGGCCAACCTTTCGGCAGTTACATCAGCCGGGGCTGTTTTCGGAGAAGCCTTTTCTAACACTTAGAAAATCTTTTCCGAACTTAGGACAATCTTAACTTATGGAATCATTCTGTATTGTTTGCGCCAGTAATTTTGTTTTGTTGGAGAATTGAAACATGTGGATTGCGAAGATTCATCATAATGATATACTGAGATGAAACAGACAATTATCGATGATTGTTTAATTAATTTACTAAGACATAAAATAGGCAAAATTTATTTTATGAATCTCACTCCCACTATTTTAACGATTTCACTACCCTCTAGTGAAAACGGGAAACTGTTTTCCTTAGTGAGAACATGGAGTCCAATTGACAAACTATGGTCCCGAATAATATCAGCCAACCATAATTTTCAAAAGGTAGAGCCCAATTGCTTCCAAAGCAACCTCCACGTTTTTACCTCATGTCCAATAAGGGCCCAATAATATGACGTCGTTTATTGTGACATGTCAAGATGACCCATCAATATTAAGTTGTGATGGACGGTCGCCATGTGGATCCCCCAATAATATGAGCCGATACCATGGGAGTTCCACCCAACTTACAACATGTGTCGATCCAATGTACAGCTTTCCGACGAATGGGCCCCCCCAATAATATGAGCCGGACCGTATCCGCGGGTAGCATCTCATACATTGATCGTTGATGGAAGGTAGGAACATTTAAACAAATTTAAATTTCCTTTATTTATCTTGATATCAATTTTAAATCATATTTAAAATGAGGGATTTTAATTTTGAAAATTTGTCTCATCATTTTTAAAATTTTGTATGCTTGTCGGATTCACACAATTTTGTCTAAAACATGCATACAACAATAATATCACATATTATATAGGATGATCGATTCCATTTCTAATCGACCCGTGGTTGCCAATCACGAGTCTTAGTCCAATCCTAGGTAATATGCAGTATGCAATGCAATCCTATTACATTGTGCTTCCAATTTACATTTTTTCTGTCTTTATTGTCTGCTGGGCCCACCTCCGTCTTCAAATCTTCATCTCCCACTAAATCTAATGTATTTACAATAAATAACAATGACAAGTAGGGGATACATTTCAAGGGGTGGGAACGGGCCATAAACCAGGCCTACTTTTATTACATATGACAATTCATATTGGGCCATAAACCAGGCCCATTAATAAATCCAACAACAATAAAAACAAATGTAAATTCCTAACATACACCTACAAAATTGGTCATGGCAATCGATCATCCTTATCCAATAACATTTAATTCAAAATTAATTTATTGGATAACATGCAATGGCAATTTAAATTTAAAAGGATAAAATCATATTCCATATATAAAATCTTATTTTACATACAAAATCATATTTTATCTTTTTATCAAATAAAATCATATTTTATCTATAAAATCCAATTTTATACATAAAATCATATTTTACTCAATATATCCATAAGATCATATCTTATCATCAATTGTACCAAAAATAATTAATTTCAAAATTCAATTTAACGGATAAAATATTTAAATTTTCCAAAAATTCAAATTTATCCGAAAATCAATTTTAAAATTTTCAAACTCGAACAATTCGATCCGACGCCTCGTGGACCAATCAAAAACAATTTTCGATCGGACCAAAAATAGAATTTTAACATATTAAAATTTTAATTTAAAAATTAAAAATAATTTTTCGCGGGCCGCCTGGGACGTTCCCGGGCTGCCCGCGCCCCAAAGGGCTCGGGCTGGGCAGCCCGGCTACCCCTAGGGCAGCGACCATCGCTGCCCCCCCCCCCCCCCCGGGCAGCGATCCAATCGCTGCCCGGGTTTTGCCCGAAAAATTTTTTTTTATTTTTTAAAATATTTATTTTGTTTCAAAAACCGAGGCTTAAAAATTTTTGTACAATCGATTAATTTAATCGCTTGATCTGAGCAACCTGGCTCTGATACCACTGTTGGAGAACGCGGCGATCAGATCAATCAGAATTGATACCCGGTGCAGCGGAAGTTTAAAAATTTTATATGGAACGATTCCATAATGGGTATCAAAACTTAACGATTAAATTGTGTGTGTAAAAATTAAATAACAATTATAAATTTTTACCTCCAATCTCGAATCGAGATTATGGACACCAACAGATTGCTCTGCTCTTGTTGCATATCCCTGAAACTGATGGACGAACTGTTCTTCAATCAGGTCCACGAACAGATAATTAATCCCTCTGATAGATTGCACTAGAAAATATATCAGAAGTTTCTACGAAGAGAATTAACGAATTTGATCCGTTAAACCAGACTGTAATTCAAAATTCACAGACTGGATTTTCCGAGCAGAGGGGAGGGGGGCGGCCACTGTCAGAGAAAAATACTAGGTTTTTCGAAAATTTGTGACCTGTTGTGTGTAATTTCTTTACTGCAATAACTTATTTATAATGTAGGCCGCTAACAGCTTAGGGCCCATTAGTCATAAGTTCAAGCCCGACAAGCAAAGCCCGCATGTTCAGAAATTAATATAAAATTCATCATGACTCCGATTGATAAACCGATTTCACCAATGTGCACAGAAACCATTTCTGCACCTTTTAAAGTCAAGATAAATTTTTCTGAATCCGAATTCAGTGATTTCCAAAAATGTCCATCCCTATGTCATTTTAGGAAATCTTACTCCTCTACTCTTAATTAAGAAGTCCAACTTCTTTGTTCATTAAATTTAACTCTTTAAATTTAACTATCTCAACGGGGATTAAAAATCCATTACTCTGTGTGACCCTCAATGGTTCAGGGATACAGCTAGTCGTGGGCTCACAACTCCTTGTGACTCGGAACAACAATTTCCGACTTGCCCATCGAATCATGGTAAGAGCGCCTAGCAACATCGCCCCATGATTCCCTAGGTATCACTAATAGTGCCTGCAAGAACCAATAGATTTTGGTTAGCGTACAGTACGGTCCCTTCATCCATATATCCCGATCGAATCAACAACCATTGGTAAATCGAGAGTCGTTCGAGATTCGATAACTATGCAATACATCTTGAAGATCAAATAGTGACATCGCATGTGCTACTAAGAAACCATTTCTTAAAACAAATCATGTACTCTGGCCAGAGATTCGTCACACTAATATCTCCTCAGATCGCATAGGATATCCACACTCGCAAGTATGTGGTGAATCCTTGACAACAAAGCATCGACTCCTATATGTGTTGTAACTGTACCCAATCCCGACACCTGATGACCCCAATAGAGTCGGTAAATGAGTCAAAGCACAGTACTAGCATATAGAGTCTCAATGATGTTTCAAGTAGTAAGGACTAATGGTGTACAACCAAAACCACGAACTTTATCCACTCGATAAGTGATAACCACTTGGAAAGTCCGGATAGGGTAGTTCGATCATTCATCATATGAATATCCATTTGCATGCTTCGAACATCTCTATGTTCCTTACCAATGAAACGTGGTACTCTGCATCGCAAATGCTAGTCTCAAACTCGAGCGATCCTTATCCTTATTATCGGACGGCTCAATCGACTAGGAACAGTTTAGAATATACAGTGACTATAAGATGTGTTTCATGATAGACATCCCCATGTTCTACCACATCTTACATACACTATAGTATATTCAAGGTCTTTATCAAAACAATAATAGTATATCACAATATAACAATATGAAGAAAGATAAAGTCATTGCCATTTATAAAAGTGTAAATTATATTTAAACAAAAGATTGTTTATACAAAGAGTCATCAAAGCCCTTAGCCACAAGTTGGCTCACTGGGCACCCACTCTTTCATTTTGGTAACTGTGATATCTCCGGGAAGCTTAGTGACATTGTATTAACTGAGGCCAAAGCCCCAAATTCATACCAAAGTTTTACATCTTTAGGATTGACATTGTTTTTTAGCCAAACCCTTGGATATATTCCTGCAACATCAACCCTGCAAGTGTTCGGGTTGATTTCACTCCTTGTATTCAATTTCTCCCACCTCTGTTGATAAACCTGGAATGGAGAAATAATAGATGGATTAGTATCAATCTTAGATTTTTCCTTGTCAGTGTTGGGCCTAAGATTGATCTCTTTCTCTTTTACCCCAAAGGCGGAGGGTTGACTTGATGAGTTCTTCTCATCAATTGTTGCTTCATCCAATTCATCAAAAGCTGATGGTAGATTAGCACTTGTGTCTTGGGTATTAGAATTCCCAACATCTTGTTCTACAACCAGTGGCTGTATTTCTTTTTGTAAAACCAATGGTTTTATCGTTTCTTGTTTATGAGAAACCAATGGCTTCTCTATAGCCCTCATAATTGGCCCTTGAATAGCAGCCCATAGTTGAGTTTGAGCTTGCAAACATCCTGTAATACGATTAGATACTTTGATCCGATCAGCTTTTTGTAACCTGCCAGCCATTTCAGCATTTATGACTAACTGGTTGAACTCGGTTTGAAGCAACCCAAGGTGTTCCCTCAGATGCCTCTGCATTTTCATGATGGAATCCACGTCACTATCTTCCATCTCTTGTTAAAAAATTTACAAGAATATTTTCATGAGATTTAATAATAACAATATCAAAAATATAATTTTGACATAAAGCTTTCCATCTTAATATTCTAGCTTTCTCTGGTTTAGATTCAATCTTATTCCTTAAGAAAGCTTTTACCTGAGTATTATCAACTTTTAAGATAAATTTTTTAGAAAGTAAAAATAAAGGCCATTTTTCAAAAGCTTTTTTAACTTCGTAAAATTCCTTTTTGTTGATGTGCCATCTGATTCCCTCAGATTCTGTAAAAAGGCCGCTACAGTATCTGCATGGTACTTCCCCATCTGGAGTGAGCTTAGTAAGGACTGATGCCCACCAATCGTTGTGGCATCTGTAAATAATACCAAATCATCCTCATCAACTGGTATAGCCTTTTTTGGGAGTTTCTTACATATCTCATTCAGTTGGTTTACCCCTTTAGTATGGTCATCGGTCCATATAAACCTTGCGTCCTTTTTTAACAAAGGACTGAACATCTTCCTATACATTGCAAGGTTGTTTATGAACATCCCTGCAAAATTAACCACTCCGAGAAAACTTTGGAGTTGTTTTACGTCTTTGAGTTTATCTGGAAAATTCTGTACATTTTCCACAATATGGGGCTGTAGAATAATTCCAGATTCATCAATCTCTATGCCAAGGAATTCGATTTTACTTGTTTCTATGATTGCTTTCTTTTCAGATAAAACCAGTCCTTCTTGTTTACAAATTTTAGAGAAAATCTCAAAGTGTTTAACATGTTCGTCTATGTTTTTTGATGCCATAAGAATATCATCAATATAAACAAACATAAAGTTAAAATAATCTTTAAACATATTATCCATCTTTCTTTGAAATATCTGGGGTGCATTAGCCAATCTCATAGGCATAGCTTCCCAAATATAGTATCCTTGTGGAGTAGAAAAGGCTGTGAATTTTTTACTGCCTTCTTCTATTCGAATCTGGTAGAAACCATACTTACAATCAAAATTTGAGAACACTTTAGCATTTCGTACGCAACTTATTAAATGTTCTCTACTGGGTATAAAGTACCCATAAAACTCCAAAATTTTATTAATACTTTGGTAGTTAATAACTAGCCTGGGTTTTTCTCTTTTTATTTCACCATGATTTCTCACTAGGAAACCTGGGCTGCTATATGGTGAAACTCCTTCTTTAATTAAACCAAGTTCCAAATGTTCTTTGATAATTATTCTCATGTCCCTTTGATCTATTATGTTCATCGGGATAGTCTTATATCTAACGAATTCATACGCTTTTCCTTCTTTTAGAGTAAGACTGGCTTTGAGTTGATTTTTATCCCACCATTCCAGAGGGTTCTCGTTATAACTTTCTTTGAGCCTCTTTTTGACATCTTCAAGGGATACCTTGTTCTCCAACTCTATATCTCTGTGGATTAGAGTTACCTTGAGAAGATCCATATCTTCTATTTGGAGTTCTTGTTTTCTTGTTATTTTTAACATTGTTTCTCCAAATCTCCTGAAATCTTTCATTTTTGGGTGAAAAAGTTGTCCTTTATCACCACGCTGGCTGCGAAACATTATCGGCCTTTGTCGATAAAAGGCAACCTTGAGTCTTTGAACGATAATATTATGATCACAAATGGTGGTGAACATAAGTCGTCTTAACTCGTTATCTTGTGTATACTTTTTAAACATTTGTAAAAAGTTATTTTCTAACAAGATATCAGCTCCTGTATCATGGAAATATATTGGCGGTGTATTTACCATGTACCAAGGAGTCTGACATGCGTATCCCATAAGGATTTCTGCTTGTTTTATTCCTTTTCAAATAATTAAAATTCTTTTCGAAAAATATCGTCTAGCAATTTTTGGCAAATATTCTTCACAATTTATAGGAAAGACTCCTCTTTTTGCTGTACAAATTTCTGCTCCTAAATCAATATATGCTGCAAATTATTCAGTCTCATATTGTTCATACAACATCCCAATTGGAATGTATTTGGAGAAGGGGCTGGTTGTCATTTTATTTAAAGGGATTACTAAATGGCCCCGCCATTTTCAATAAGCTGTGTTGTATCTCAGTAATCCGATTAAGACTATTTAGCCTTAATTTTTCTAATGTCTTAGTAGGTAGAGTATGATTACTCTTTTCTACTTCTTCAATGCGTTCTAGTAAATCATGTTCATGATTTACTAACTTCAAGAGTTGTTTCTTTCTCTGTTTGTGAACAGAGTTTTCAAATTTGGTTAGGGGATTATCCCTTACCCAATTTTCTTGGTTGGCCATCTCGTAGAATTTTTTATTGAATTCTCCAAGTTTTTTATTTTGCCATAAACTCTATTCCTCTTTCAAAGCGTTTCCCTGGTTTATGGTCCTCAAGAAACTCTAGGCCAAGAATGAGCTGATCCACTTCTTTTCCTGGAATTCCACAGATTTGAACTTCCAATTCTCCAATATTTATCACTCCTTGGTAAGTTCCTTTTTCATGTTATTCCAAATAGTAAATCGAGTTACAAGAGAACTGGTTCTAATGACTTGTAATTTCGAATACTATTTTCACTTCTTTCCATCCTTCTGGAGATCTAAGTTTTCCTATTATAGAAAACTCCTTTTCTTCTAATGGAATTTCTTGAATATGAGATTTGTCTCATCTCCTACTTGTCATTCGGTCACCCTGGAAAGATAACCTCTTGGGTTCTATTTTAAGTTCTCTGTATAGAACTGTTTTGTCTTGAATTTCAATGTATGTTTCCTGGATTAAAGGAAACTCGATTCTTTCCGGGTATATTGCTTGAGCAACCTTCCCAAAAATCTCTGGAATTTCAATAAACTCATTTCTAATAAATAATTTCGAATGGTAAGTATTAGAAAGAACATATGAAATTTGATATGTAATAGAATATGGTCTATTACCTTCTTTCATCAATCGTTTTTCCTTGAAGTTTTGATGCAACGTCAAGGCTCGACTAAATCTCTGTCAGCTAAATTGTAGGCTATTCTTGGATAAATAACTCCCACAATTTTTCCTGCACACAAATTTCCCGAGATAATTCCTAGAACCGCATCTTGAATATTCCACATTCTTTTATCGCATACTACGATATCTATAGGTAAATCTATTCCCTCTTTAAAAGTAACTTTGATCATAAACTGGATTGCTCCAATATGAATCCAAGACATTGTATTTGCTACTTCTGCTTTCAATTTCTGTAATTCATCTCTAATTTCTTCAAAGGGAATTAAGTGCATCTCAATTTGATTACTGGTTTACTCTATAGGGATCGCCATTTCTATTTTGGATACCTTATAAATCAAATTATGTCTTCTTTGTCTAAGCCCTAAGTTTTCTAATACTCTTTCAACTTGTCCTGCCGAAAATCCTTGATACTTCTGTAAAGTAGGATTTTCTCTCATAATTTTTTGGATCATATTATGAGATATAATAGTTTGACTAAAGAACCCAGCCAAACTCTCATGTGTTTCATGCTGAAACACTTTCTCTTTACTCTGATTTTGATTCTGATTCTGATTCATCCTTAGATTCTTCTTGACTACAGAGTATTTCTTCATCGTATATGCTTTCGTCTGAGGGTATATCTTCAAACTGATATACTTGGGCAAGATCCTGAAAGAAGATCGCATCATCCATGTTAGGTGTTGCTTCAAAGAGTTTGACTCCTTTCTTCTCATTTTCTGGACAATTTGTTGAAATATGTCCCCTTGCTCCGCATGTCCAGCAGTTGGAATCTTTAAAACTTTCATTTGCTCTCGTATGAGTTCTTCTGAAAGTTCTTCTAGATGGTATTCTTCCTCTGCTTTGAGATGAGCTTGTTGCTGGGGATGTTCTTGTAGGTCCATTTCTTTTCCCTGATCTATAAGATCTAGCCTTCTGTTTGGACCAAACTGTCCTTGGTTTCCAAGAACCTCTCATTCTTTTGCTATAGGGATTATTTTTGAATTTTTTTCTTTTAAATCTCTGTGATCTATTTCCAATGATTGTTGGGAGATCATTTTCTCTACAAAATAAAGGAGTACGTTTATCTATACCCTTATCATTTTGTAGTTCCTTTGTAATGCTGCCATGTGAGTATGTGACACCATTCTGCCAATTTTCCTTTTAAAATAGAGGCGCGTCTTGCCAATGTATCAAGATTACCTGAAACGTATACTTTTATCAGCATTTCTCTCCAGGGGCTTGGAATTTTTGCGAAAAATAGCTAAATAGCTACATTTTCCTCGACTCCCGAATTCCATCTGTATTTAGTGAATAACATAATGTATTCATCAACTAAACAAATATCATGTAACTCGAGGCTATACAGAGCTTGAGTATATCTTCTCTTTTTCTCTGTATCTTGATTATTGAAATAGTCTTCCCCTATGAATTGTGCTTTAAATAGGGTGGTCATTCTTCCACCAATCTCGCTGAGGGATTTTCCTACTAAGATTGATTCCTTAGTTTCTGGCATAGTCATCTCCCAAGCGATCTTAACCGATCCCATTAGACTCATTTCTAGAAGCTTAATGAATCTTTCTTTATTGAGATCTAATGTCCCTGCTGCAATTCTCATAGTTGAAGTCCAATCATCTATAAGATCTTCCCTGTTTTTGAAATCCAGCACATCAAGGTTTAAAATAACCCCGTAAGGATGTATTGGATCTAAAACAGTTTTTCCGTAAAGAGTTTGATGGAGTGGGATTTTCCCCCATCTTGTCTTTTTTCCTGCTGGATGTGAATTTTCTCCAACTTGAAATTCACTAGGTGGTTATTCTGTTTTAACAACATACCTCGGAGGATTCCCAGTAGGTATCTCACCTTCATGAGAATTCATCTTTAGGTCTACAACTTTAAGATTTGCAAATGAATCTGCAAGATCTTGTAGATCCTCAAGATTTAATCTTTCTAAAGTAGTCATCAGATCGTATTCTTTTCTGATACTGCTTTTATGAGATTAATCATCATCTCTTCATCAGTTAAAAGTTTTTGTACCATTTTGGTTTTACCTTTCTACAAGAATTTCTTCTTATTTCTTAAGGATTTCTCCAATTTGTCGAGGTATTTCATAAAGCTGGTTGCTGTAATATTATACCGTCTTTTGGATTTCTCTAAGATTTCCAGAGAGTTTAGAAGAATCTGTGGTAATCTCTAAAAATTGAGAGTTAGAAATAATATTTCTTTATCCCTTCAAAATCGAGAGCATTATTAATCACAGCCTGTTGTAAGGAATCTATTGTGAGATTAACTGGTTTATAGGATTTCATATAAATAAAATCCTCGTGATTCAAACTTTCGTTTGAAGTCATCTTTTGTAAAAAATCTTTTCCTGAACAAAGAAAATTATGAATTAACGAATAATATTACGTCTGAATAATTAACCTAAAGCTCTGATACCATTTTTGCGGATAATTCTTTGTACCATAATTAATCTCAAAATCTTCATATTTTAGCATGAAGTCTTTAGATTTTAAGCATATATAAGCATAAATCAAATACAAGAATTAAAAATTTAATTATTCAAGTTTGGTGGTCCTAGGGAGCTATTGCAAAGAATCTTATGGGTAGGGAGCTAGGGCAAAGTCAAGTTTGGGTTTGGGGATTTATCACCAATTTGCTCAATTTTTTTAAGTAAAACTAAGTTATTTAAAATTTGTTTTTATAGTTTTTCTATATATGCGGTTCATGCACTAAATTAGTTAAAATGTATGCAAATAATTTTTAAATAAAATTACAAGTAGTTATATACATTTGATGAATAAAAAGTATTTAAAAATAAATATTCAATAATTTATATTTAATTTATTAAAATGATATTTACATAATAATAGACTAAATATCAATAAAACATTTATTTTATTAAAGTAATTTTTAAAATGATCGGTTGGTTTTGAAGTACATAAAACCGTAACCAAACCAGTGTTTTCATAACCGGATCGGTAATCGAACCGATCTACTTAAAAAAAATGATCCAACCGATCGGACCGTTTTAACCGGACGGTCGGAACGAAAAACCGTTTATATAATATAATATAATAAATAATATATTTTTAATTTTAAAAACTAAAAAATATATATAAATAGACAAATATATATATATATTTATCATAATTTGAAAGCTAAATAAATATGTAAATATATTCAAAATATCAATTATAGTTCTAAATTATTTAAATAAAGAATTATTTAATTTTAAAAAAACCAATAATTATTAAAATAATTTTTTAATGAAGTACAAATTCCAAATAATCATGTATATATGTAAAAAATATTAATTTAAAATTTTAAAAATAAAAAATTTAAATTTTCAAAAAGTAAATCTCACAGATTTACAAACAAAGTTCCATAGATTCCTTGTTGGCTTTTCGCAGGATTTTTACAGATATTTGTAAACTTTTTCATAGAATTATATGGATTTGTATCTTTAATGTATCATATTATTTTTCACTGGTTTTTTTGAACTACTAATTATTTGAAATAAATAATAACTTTAATTCGAAATATATAATTTTTAAATTTATTGATGGAAATACACTTGTTCAAAAGTGTTGGAGTACAATAATTATTCCTGCTGGGTAGAGTGATCGAACCATGACGCTTGAGCTGCTGTGTGGTTTAAAATATTTGAGTTTCATTATTACCACCAGCTATATATTTTGGTACAATGGCAAGCGCTCGGTCATACAATTGGTATTAGAGCCAAAATCATGTGTTCGATTCACATTGATGGCAAGGAGTGCAATTGTTGGGAAGGAGATTGTTGGAGTGCAATAATTTTCTCTGCTGGGTAGAGCGATCGAACCATGATGCTTGGGTTGCTGTGCATGCGGTTTAAAAGATTTGAGTTGCACCATTAACACTAGCTATAGCTTTTGGTACAGCGGCAAGCGCTCGATCCTACAAAAAATTAAATCAGTTTAATCCATATATATATATATATATATATTAATGTAACAAATTAAAATATTTTGTGATCGTGTAATTTAATTTTTAAAATATGATAACTTATAGAGTCATAGACTAATTGAAATTATTAAAACAGAAAATAAAAAAATATATTTAATCAAATATTTAATATAAAATTTAAATTTAATTTATTAAAAACTTTTATTATTTTTATGGACAACCAATATTTATGGTTTTGTTATATTAGTGTAATAATTTTACTTTAAAAAAAATCATAATTTTAACTTAAAACTTGCCACAATTATAGTAAGTTTAAAATTCATAAATAAACATTATTTTTAAACAATAAAATAAATAAATTATTTTATCAATTATATCATCAAATTATTCTATTAATTTTTTTTATCATGTTTGTTGTGCGGCTATTCAAATACTTGAATTAGGTCGTGTTATAATTTTCTGAATCATATTTCATTATTATAAAATATTACAATTATTGGTAAAAATCATAAATTAAAATCACAAAATATTTCCAAAATTCTAAATTTTCAAATGAAATATTTTTTATTTTGATTTGAAACTATCCTAAAAATTTTAGAAAAATAATGAAAAATACATGAAGATGAAAATAGATAGTTGAGAAGAGAAAAGTCTACTCTATCACACCAATTTTATTTTATTTTATTTTTTAAAAAAATAAACCCTAATTTCAAATTTAATTTCTCCTATCCAGACCTTGGTATTGAGATAAATGTTGAATTAATTTATGTATATAATTATTTCATTTAACAAGAGTTTACCACAAAACGTTTACTATAAAATGTTAAGCTTCATTAATATTTCGGTGTATAAGATTTCACATATTTAATAAATAATTCAAACTAAACTATTATGCCATAACTTTTGAAGACTTAAACTCGAACCTGGTCCCCTGGATCACTTCATCGAGGTTGGACCTCATACCCGTTAAGTATTAGACACTTTTTTTTAAAAAAAGTAAATATACAATGGAAAATTCCAAAAATAAATACATTCATCAAAATTATATCAAAACCATAACATTTTAAAAGTCTTTTCAAAAAGTAATAATTTAGCTACAAGGGACAACAATATTGTCAATTAAGGTAGCCATACCAAACCCGCTTCTAGACCCATTAACCGGGTTTAGATCTCTAGTTAGCAACCCATTTAACCGTGTTTAGATCCACCCGAAATCAGATGGGGTTAAATGCGAAATGAGGTTTCAACTCAGCCCATTGTATCCTTGAAACTTGAAAGTTGGAAGTGGGTAATGTTCGAAAATAAAAATAAAAAACTGAATTTTAGAAAAATAATGAAAAATTCTAAATTTTCAAATGGGATATTTTTTATTTTGATTTGAAACTATCCTAAATTTTTTTTATTTAATATATAATAAAATTAATTTAATTAAAAATTTTAATTGAAATATAATTTTATTATGAAAATAAATAATTTAGCACGCATTGCGTGCAACAAATTGCTAGTTTTGAAGATTGGAGAGAGTGAGATAGAGAGGAGAGAGGAGAGAGGAGGAAGTTGAGAAAGAGAAAAAAAATTACGTGTAAATTTTAAAAATTCATCCCAATCTTGGAAGAATCGAGGACATAGATCTGTCTTGTTTTTAATTCAATAGATAGACCTCTGAGCAAAAAGACTATATTGCTTATCATTTAAAATATTAAAATAGAAAAATGGGTTATTCATCCTGAAAAGTGAACACCCATATTCTTCTAATAATTTATTTATTTAAATCATTCAAAATTTTCCTCTAAATTTATATAAAATAAAAAATTACAAACTAATAAAAATAAAAATAAATGGGCTATTAATCGTGAAAAGTGAAAACCCCTATTCTTCTGTTTTTCTTCTTCTAAATTTCCTCTAAAATTATATAAAATAAGATATTTCAAACTAATAAAAAAAAGATATTCACCGTCATGAAAAGTGAAAACCCTCATACCATCGTGAAAAGAGAAAACTCCGTCCGCTTTCATGGCTGCACCATCGACTACACCAAATTTCTCAATTTGCACAAGATTTTTTAATGCTAATTTTGGGTATTCCGGTCTTGTGATATGCCGATATATACTTGTTTTCTGCTGATTTTGTTTGATTGAGTTATTTTAGATTTTGTTTTGTTAATATTTTGGATCGAATTCATTTTTTTTTATATCATTTTGTGTTCTCAATTGAATGCTTTTTTAATATTATATATATATATATATATATATATTAATCAATATTATGTACATAAGAAAATTTTAATTTCTAATATATTAATATTTCCCACTCTTCAAATAAAAAATTGAGTAGAGTTAAAGCAGTAGATGAGTAGCGAATAAAAGATGATGTTGTCTAGATTTTGTTGTCATTCAAGTAAACTATTAATTTTTTTTTTTGAGGGCAAAGTAAACTATTAATTAATCATACTTTTCTTGTTGGATTGAAGTAAAATAACTATGAGCAAACAAAATATCACCTTCATCTAAATTTCCATTGTTTTACTTAATTAGTATTTTTTGAAAATATTGTTCAACTTAATTAAAATCACATCAGTTCCTAAATTTTGATATTTTAGAATTTAGCATTTGTAATATTGTCTTGATCAATTCCATAGATTTTATTTATTTGTGTCAATAGTTGGTAAAGACTAAAAAAATTACTATAACGACCTTGTTTTTAGGGTGATACTGCTTGTACTTATCCTTTCAGTTTCTACAACTACTACATAACTGTAATTTTCAGCTATGAATATGTCAAAATTATTCTTTGAAGCAAAATGAATGGTGATTTTATCTCGAACTTATTGAAAAATACATTGGTAAATTTTTTTGTATTGATAATATCATTGAAGATTTTAAATTTTTTATAGAACGTCTAATTTCTTTTAACTAAAAATATATATTTGTTAAAAGCAGTATATTTTTTATCTTTGATTTATATTTTGTTAGCGCCCCTCCCAAAACCAAAATTTTAAATCCGATCCTAATAATAAGACTAAATTTCTATGAAATATATAAAAATTTGATTTTTATAGAGTATATAAAAGTTATAATTTCATTATAACTTTTTAAGATCAACAAAAATAACTAAATGTCTTCAAATCTCGTCCATTGATTACAACCCTCTTGATTCTCAATTGTTTTGGATCATAATCGTCGCGGCCATGAGCGCTGCATCCGCCTTGGTAGTCAATGAAAATTCCATCGCCGCCGCTCCTTCCACCGGAAACTGTATCAACGAACTCGCCAATCCAGAATGTCCACGAGAAAGCGAGCCCCAAGCGAAACCTATCCCCCCTCTTCCGGAAGAATATCAGCGCACACTCAAGAAACTCGACCCCGAAGCCGCCTACAACTCTCTGGCCTACGGACTTAATATCCGCCAGCCTCCTGCGGCAGATGGTGGATTGCGGCCTACACCTGATCGTCGTGCGACGATATTAGAATTGAAGCCGAGGCAATTGAGAGAGGATTCGGAGAAGTTGCCCGTGGAAGAGTTTTCCATGGTCTTGCTGTCAGGGATTGGGTGGAAAGTGGGAATGGGAACAGGGTGTAATGCAAAGGAGGATGTAGGAATTTACGAGCCTGTGCGGAAGCATAAGAGATGGGGAATAGGATATGAGAATGTAGTAATTGACAAGGATACTGAGAGAGGGGTAGTAGGATTCACTTGGCATCCATCTGAATGTAACGGAGGAGGTGCTGGGAATTTGGTAAATGAGGTTGTGAAAAAGAAAAGATTTGGTATTGGGGAAGTGGTGAGAATAGTGAGTGGTAGGGGGATGGGAATGAAAGGCAAAGTTGTTGAGGCAAGGAGAGATGGAGCAATATTGGTTTTGCGGCTATATCGGAAGTGGAAGAAGGTGAAAGTTCACAGCAAGGATGTGTCGGGATTGGGTTCTGTGGAAGAGAAGAAATGCCTGAGAAATTTGATGGAGTTCAAGATCGAAGAGGGACGTGCTGAGAGAGTGAATTGGCTACGGAATGACATAAAGGTCATTGTCATGAGTAAGAAGTTGAAGGGTGGGAGATTGTTCCTGCAAAAAGGAGTCGTGATCGATGTTGTGAAGCCAGGGGTGTGCGACATAGTCATGGATGAGACCAGAGAGTTGGTACAAGGAGTGAAGCAGGATTTCATGGAGACCGCTCTTCCAGGATGTGGAGGCCTTGTCCTTGTCTTGTGTGGCATATACAAGGGTGTTTGTGGGAGTCTGTTGGAGGTCGATTCGTCGGGGGAGGAAGAGGAGGAGACGGGTTTGGTTCTTGATGCTAAGACACAAGAGATGCTCAATGTGAGGCTTGATCAAATGGCGGAGTACACTGGACACCCAAGCGATTTTGTTTGTTCTTTTTGCCGGTGAAGCTCTGGTTCTAGTTTCCATTGTTACAGCACCTCAGTATTTTTGTTAAATCGTGTTTTTCTTTTGTGAACAGGTTAACTTGCTTGGCATCTGATGCATTTTGGTTTCCCATTTTTGCCTGTTGAAACCTGACTCTGCAACATCACAGTTAGAACCTTGTACTTTCTTCGTATTTATATGTATTTTGCTTGTGATTCTTAGTAATTTCTGATGTGCAATTCATTGGCATTTGTTACTTCGCTTCACAAATCCTTATCCTCTCTCCCTCTAGTTTAAAGGTCGGTCTTCTTTATATGCCATGATCCAATCACGTCATCTGAAAGAGCTCTGTCAAATCTTAGTTAAAGATTCAGCAGAAGCAGCAAGGGAGTTTGCTTTGGGCTTGGAAAAATGAATCTCAAATCTCATGCCTGGTTTGGAAATGAAAATATATCTTCCTGCCTTTAATATGCATTGTTGATTTCATTTTATTTGTCTTTGTAGTTTACATAAGAAATCCATAGATACATTTTCTGCATTTGCTATATTAAAAAATATGGAAGAGGCAAATGAAGCATCAGGGAGCCAATTTGAGACGGCCGAGCTCCTATGGAATAAGAAAAGAATTGAAGAAGAATGGAGTTGGAGCGAATTCCTACAACTTTCATTTTAAGAAGGATGAAGAAGTTACATTTACAATCATGCCTCCTATATCCAATCTCCTTTTGCAACATCCTTAAACCAATTCTCCTATAACTTATCTTTATTGATTTTCTATTTTAATCTTTAGTAATTCTAGTATAATCTGCTGGTTATGACGAGTGGTGCTTATTCTTTTTCCTTCATCTTCCTTTGCTTCTTCCTTCGTCTCGCCCTCGTATCAATTTTAAAACTGGCTTGTGATGTTATTAGTTCAGCCAAAATATATAGTTGAGATGTATTTTTATGATGGTAGAGATCGGGAAGAGAGAAGGTGACGAAGTGAAGAATACCATTCTTTTGTACATGAACGAAAAGTGGCAACAAAGAAATGAAGCACATAACTTGAAGGTATGTATTCTACCTCCATAACTAATAAACAAAAGAATCAGATATAACAGTCTGCAAATAACATCAGCATATGGAATTCCACATCTATCGTTGTTATTGGAAATGATGCATCGTAACCGTGCAAGACTTGCTCTATAGATGATCAATTCAGCTTGTAACCAACCAGCAGCCACTATTTTCGACCTTTGACGAGTAGATATTACCTTCGGTGATCAACAGGTACTGATTCAAGATACCTTGGATATAAAATTGTCTTTCGTGTCCTGGTTGCTTTTAATTTATTTTTTGTATTTAAGCTAGCTAGTATTTCCATACTGTTTTGGCATAGTTCTTGTGCAATAAATTTTTGAACTTTTTTTTCATACTCGGGTACAAGCCTTGTCCACTAAATTTGACTCGATCCGAGATATTTAATTTTGTTAAACAATCGGGTAATACATACCATTAAACAAAGTTAAATCCAATGCGGGTTTTGGTATCTGGAAATATACGAGTTGGGAACCCTAGGCAAGCAAACAAGCTGACGGAAAAACTTAAACTCGAATCTATCAAATCGAATAACACTTAATTCGATATAGGATCTTTTGTAGTTGAATTTACCAACCTATCTTCCGACGAAATTAACAATGCAATGGTCTGATGCCGATCACGAATGGAAAGGGATCGAGTTCACAATCCAAATGCTTAATCAATGTGGTATGATATATTCTGAAGAAGTCACGGCTTCTTTGATAAGAATGAAAATATCAATCCTTCAATTGATTCGGCTAACCACCTCTTAATATGAATTAATTAATTCATTATATAAACTAATGGGAGTTAAATGGTAGTTAAGAAACTACTCCCTCCAAGAGAATTCAAATTTGCTATTTGAATTCAACTGGGTCGGTTCGGGTCAGCCCTCATGGGCGACCCGTTTATATTTCTTACATCTCCCACTCGCACATGAGGGCTAGACCTTTCGTCTAGTATGTTCACAATCATATACCACAAAATTCATACAAGCAAATGGATCGTGTGACCAACGAGCATATTAAATCAGAGCTCATAGCCATACACCTGTTAAGGATATATAGCAGCTCATTTCAAAATATTCATGAGGATATTTACTCGTTATACCCCAGATTTATTATTACACTAATCAACGTATCTCTTGTCCCATACAAAATAATAAGGGCATACTTGATAGAATATTAATCCATATTCATGTATTCACAATTATGTTCTAACAACTATGTTAAACATAATTAGCCGGCTAGTGAATACAAAATGAGTGTCAAAATAAATCTTTCTTTTCCACTGACATCTTTCAATCTCTATTTTAGTTGCTTTCTTAGACATGTACCGCATTACCGAATCATCCATAGTTATTGGTATCATGCTAAAGTAGCAACACTAAAATAAAATTTAAAGAAATCGTTGAAAGTCTTAAGGGTATAAGATTAGGTTTGTATTTAAACCTACGGATCTCACACAATGAGTTGGGACTCATCTACTCATTATCCAGATGGTCACTTCAGCACACGTGGTATGAAAAACACGTGATACGATGTGATTCTTCCTCCTTTTGGAAGCGTATGTCATATATTTTAATATTCACATCGTACAGATCTTGGTTCAAGTGTGTCTCAACACTTAACTTGAGTTTTCACCTCGTTTATCCTCAAACATGTATTGAAAACTCTAATCTGGCTATAGACAAGTTTAATGGATTGTGGGAAAATCCAATCCGATTACAATTTCATGAAGTAATCTCATCTTGGTAATTCATGACCAAGGCAACATATGTATAGATTTTATTCACTACAAAATCAATACTGTCTCATCTCTGCATGTTTCTCAACATCAAAGGTGATTGCTCGTGTGAGAGAGCCAATCTCAACTTGTCAGACATACCTTTAATGCGCAGATAAAAAATATAAAATAAATGTGTACACATAGCGCATAATAAACATTCTTATAATAATGAACACAATGTCTTAATTATTCATGTGTTCTACTACAATCACATCCTACGTAGTCCAAGAGATCTAACATGATCGATGAAGATATCTCTTGGTATTGGCTTAGTAAAAGGATCAGCCACCATCATGCGCGTAGGCATGTATTTCAAAGTCATCTCCTTCTTTTCAACAATATCTCTGATGAAATTGTACTTTGTATCAATATGTTTGGTTTTCTCATGATATTTAGGATCTTTTGTGTAAGCAATTGCTGATTGATTATCGCAATAAACTGTTACAGCTCCCACTGGACTGCTTACTATACCTAAATGATCTAGAAATCTTCTCAACCAAACACCTTCTTGCACTGCGGAAGCACACGCCACAAATTCGGCTTCCATCGTGGATAGAGATACACATGTTTGTTTCTTGCTTCTCCAAGATATGCATCCACCATTTAACAAGAAAGCATATTTAGAAGTGGATTTACGCTCATCTAAATCACCACCCCAATCAGCATCTGTGTATCCCATCATTGTTAGATCTTTTCCTTGATAACAGAGGAAATAATCCGTAGTGCCTTTTAGGTATCTCAGAATCCTTTTTACCGCACTCCAATGTCTTCTTCCTGGATTAGATTGATACCTGCTGACCAGACCCACAACATAACAAATATCGGGACGAGTACACATCATTGCGTACATCAAACTCCCTACTGCACTAGAATATGGTACTTTAGACATCTCATGGATTTCTTCAAAAGTGTTTGGGCACATTTCACGACTCAAGTTCTCGCCTTTTGCCACAGGAGTATCAATGGGTTTGCAATTCGACATTCTAAATCGCTCTAGAACCTTTTTAATATAAGATTCTTGAGACAATGCAAGCAGTCTCTTAGAACGATCTCTGTGAATTTTAACACCTAGAATGTAATCCGCCTCACCCATGTCCTTCATCTCAAAATTCGAGGACAACCACTTCTTAATGGTTTCTATATACTCCTTGTCATTTCCAGCTAACAATATGTCATCGACATAAAGAGATAGAATTACAAACTTTCTATTGGATCTCTTCACATAAACACAATGGTCTTCATCAATCATAATGAAGTCATATGAGATTATCGCTCTGTGAAATCTCAAATACCATTGTCTAGAAGACTGTTTAAGGCCATAAATTGATTTGTTCAATTTACAAACTTTGTTTTCTTGACCTTTAACAACAAAACCTATTGGTTGTTCCATGTAGATTTCTTCCTCAAGTTCTCCATTGAGAAAATCAGTCTTAACATCCATTTGATATAATTCTAAATCCAAATTAGCAACTATGGCCAACAACAGACGAATAGAAGTAAATCTCACTACCGGCGAAAAAGTTTCTTCATAATCAATACCCTCTTGTTGAGTATAACCCTTTGCCACTAGTCGAGCCTTATACCTCTCTATTGTTCCATCAGCCTTTCGCTTAATTTTGAGAATCCATTTGTTCCCAATAGCTTTACGACCATGTGGAATTTCAACTAATTCCCAAACTTTGTTCGATTTCATTGAATCCATTTCTTCTTCCATTGCATTCATCCATTTGTCCCTCGAAGGACAAGATAGAGCCTCATCTATGTTTTTAGGCTCTTCTTCATCAACTGAAGATATGATATATGTGTGCCCCTCGATGTCATAATGACGTTTAGGCATACCTTTCCTATTACTCTTCCGAAGTTGGAGATCAGATGAATCATCGTGGTCATGATTGCTCCCACTTGGATCAGGATTGCTCCCACTCGGATCGAATGAATCAACGTGAGCAGGACCATTAGGATTTCTCCCACTCTGATCAGATGAATCATTGTGATCAGGATTTCTCCTACTGGGATCAAACAACGACTCATCCACTTGAGCTTTTGATGACTCATTTGACAACAACCCGTTATCTGAATCAGATAACTCAAATAAAGGTTCATTCCCCTTTATTTCACCTCGCTTAGGAAAATCATTCTTCAGAAATTTTGCATTTCGTGATTCAATCTCAGTAATGCTTCCATCATCTTGTTCACCAATGAACACGTAACCCTTAGAATACTCAGAGTATCTAATAAAAATACATTTCTTTCCTCGAGGACCCAACTTTCCATATTTACTTGTAGAATCATAAATATAAGCAGCTGATCCCCAAGGTCTAAGGTTACTGAGATCCGGTTTTCTACCAGTCCAAAGTTCATATGGCGTGGAAGTAACTGACTTTGAAGGTACCTTGTTTAAGATATAGGCCGTAGATAATAAAGCATCTCCCCAAAAAGAAATAGGCAAATTAGCTTGTGCCATCATGGACCTCGTCATATCCAACAATGTTCTATTCCTTCTCTCAGCAACACCATTTTGCTGAGGTGTGTAAGGAGTAGTCAATTGTCTAATTATTCCCTTTTCATTACATAGATCCTTAAATTGATATGATAGATATTCACGACCACTGTCAGTTCTCAAGGCCTTTATGGTTTTGTCCATTTGGTTTTCCACTTCATTTGCATAACGTCTAAAACATTCCAATGCTTCAGATTTATGTGAAATCAAATAGACATGACCATAACGAGTGAAATCATCTATAAACGTAATGAAGTAAGAGGCTCCATGTCTTGCCTTCACACTCATTGGACCACATATATCTGAATGAATCAATTGCAATGGAAATTCTGCCCTAATTGCTTTTCTGAATGGTTTCCGTGTCATTTTACCAGCAAGACAGTGTTCACAATTTGAAAAATCAACTTTAGAAATAGAACCCAATAGTCCTACTTTCATTAGTCGATTCATTCTGTCTTGCCCTATGTGACCTAATCTAGCATGCCAAGTATAAGCATCCACATTTGCATGACTAGATGAACAAACATTTAACGAAACACAACGATCAACATAATAGTTAAATATTTGTCTGTCACAATCCAACA
The DNA here is from genome assembly GCF_033568475.1 of Henckelia pumila. Taxonomy (NCBI): domain Eukaryota; kingdom Viridiplantae; phylum Streptophyta; class Magnoliopsida; order Lamiales; family Gesneriaceae; genus Henckelia; species Henckelia pumila. The sequence continues at coordinate 186,255,399 of NC_133123.1, read as the reverse complement.
CAATAAAACCATCCCTAAGATGTCCACAACCATAATACATATTGCCATAGTAGATACGAACAAGAGTACTACTAAAGTTCAAACTGAATCCTAATCCTAGAAGAACAACAACAGATACTAGATTTCGTCGAATTTCAGGTGCATAGAGAACATCATGTAGGATAAGAGTCCGGCCACCATGCAACTCAAGTTTGCAAGTACCGATGCCTTTGACTTCAACTTTTGCATTATTTCCTACATATATCCATCTTGTACCACTAGGGACTCGACGAAAATCTACAAACGCTTCACGATCTCTAGTTACATGGTCTGTTGCTCCTGAGTCTACAATCCACACAGGATAAGATTCAGTTAATAAAACAGTACTAGAGACACATATAGTACTCACAAAAGCGTTAGTAAGTGCTACCTTTTTAGGCTCAGGGCACTCGCGAGCGAAATGACCAAATGCTTGACAATTATAGCACTTCATTTTGCTCTTATCTTTCTTCTTCCCAAACCTCTTACGCTTATTCTTTTGGTTTGGCTTGAAGTTGTTCTTCTTGGATCCTTCCACAACATTCTTTCCCTTCCAGTTTTTCTTCAAGTTCTTAAAACGTTTAAAGCCCGAAGCTTTCTTGGAACTAGATTCAGCCACAAAAGCACTTGCTATGGACTTAGCAGCACCAAGCCGCTCATCCTCAAGTTCAACATGGCGAGCAGCATCAGAGAAAGTCTTAATGCTATCATTGTGAGTCAGATTGACTTTCAGATGCTCCCACTTTTCTGGAAGAGATCGGATCAAAGCTTGAACCTGCTGCTCATATCACTTCAGAAAGCGGATTCATATATTTAATCATGCCATGTATTAAAAAAAAACCCCACTGAAAGAAAAAAATTCACCGCTTGACAAACAAAGTGACAAGTGTTTTTCCAAAAAAACTTTCTTGCATATGATATTCGACAGATCATCTAATCCTTTTGTCATGCAATTTATAATCCTTTATTTACTATCTTTTATTTATATATATATATATTATGATGATTCTTCTTCTAATTGCACTATAAATATACTAACGTGCATCATGTATCATCATGCCATATAATAAAATAAAAAACTTGGGTTTAGTGTGCCGTTCAGACGTGTTGTAGATTTTTCTGGTTTACATCTTTACAAACACGTATTCAACCTCATTCTTATTATTGTTATGGCATGCATATCGGTGACTAATTCATTTAGGTAATACAACCTTAACCTTCGTGTATTCTGTCCAGAAAAATATTTAAATGCAGTTTCGAATTTCCTTGAATAAACAGAAGCAAAATCTATTTCTGAATCAAACGAATGCATTTAAAACATCGAAAACAAGTTAGAAATTCAACTAACCATGCTCTGATACCAATGACGGAAAAACTTAAACTCGAATCTATCAAATCGAATAACACTTAATTCGATATAGGATCTTTTGTAGTTGAATTTACCAACCTATCTTCCGACGAAATTAACAATGCAATGGTCTGATGCCGATCACGAACGGAAAGGGATCGAGTTCACAATCCAAATGCTTAATCAATGTGGTATGATATATTCTGAAGAAGTCACGACTTCTTTGATAAGAATGAAAATATCAATCCTTCAATTGATTCGGCTAACCACCTCTTAATATGAATTAATTAATTCATTATATAAACTAATGGGAGTTAAATGGTAGTTAAGAAACTACTCCCTCCAAGAGAATTCAAATTTGCTATTTGAATTCAACTGGGTCGGTTCGAGTCAGCCCTCATGGGCGACCCGTTTATATTTCTTACACAAGCAATTAGTTAGACAAACATAACACTGGATGGCTTCTCGAGTTCAAGTTAAGTTGAGAAATTGGGCGTCGTCATTTGAATTCGAACGATTTTCCGACATTTTTTGTAATTGAAAAAGGCATTTTTAGTAATTTAAAATTTTGACATCATAAACCCAAAAATATTCAAGTAATCCCTCCATACTTTATAACTACTAGTACCACTTGTCAAGATGAATATATGATATATGTTAAGTTTTGTTACCCATTGTGCATGGTAACTTGGACGTTAGCTAAGTTGGTGTTTGACCGACAAAATCAGTTGAGACTAATAAGTGTACTAGGTCAAATTATAATAAATCGGGTTTGAGTCCGGATCGTCCCACAAAGACCGATAGATGATTACCAAGATGTAATTATTTTATTTAATCTAAACAAAATAATAAAAGAGGATTTGATTTATTTAATTAAAATTAAATTAATATGGAAAATGCCAATAAATAACTGAAAAAGTATCTTGCAATTAGGGTTTAATGAAGAATTCAATTCAAACAAAGCGAATAAGACACACGAAGGTACCAAGCTATTTCATGCATACACGTGGCTAGGGGTGAGCATTCGGTTAATTCGGTAAAAAACCGAATCAAATTAATCGAAATCGAATTAACCGAATTATTTTTAGGCTAACCGAACCGAACCGAACCGAACCGAACCGAATTTATGCTAAAACCGATTTAACGACCGAATTAAAATCGGTTAATTTGGTCGCTCGTCGAATTAACTGAATTTTTCTCAAAATAAATTAAAAAATACAAAATTTTATAAAATTAATGATTGTAATATGATATTTTTATCACAATAAAACACATTAAGCTTAAAAAAATTAAAATAACAAAAATAAGTACAATATTAAATATAAACACATTAAAAATATATTATAAAGTATATATAAATCCTAATAAAAAAATTAATATTTAATTATTTATAATTCGGTTAACCGAATTACTCGATTTTTTTTAAAAAAATCGAAAAGAGAACCGAATTAACCGATTTAACCGAAATTTTCTAACACTAAAACCGAATTTCTGAATTAATCGAACCGCATTTTCGAATTCATTCGGTTCGGTCGGTTAATTCGGTTTAACCGAAATATTGCTCATCCCTAAACGTGGCACAAGCTAAGAATTATTTTGTTTCCTATCACACTGAATTTTCTTATTCTATTTAACAATATATTTCTAGACTTGCTAAACCTATTCAAGTTGGACAAATTAATTATTTCTAATTAATTCTAATCAAATTCAAATGCATTAAATATTTATGAAAATTCAATTTTCACCCAAAACTGCAGAACGAAATCGAATATTATTTCTAGTCGATTTAACCTTGTGTCAATTGTTGAAGCGAGGCTGAAATTAATTCATAATCTTTCGACTTAGAATCAATCAACAAATCATGCAAATAATTGGTCAAATCATTCACACGAACAATATGAAAATCCAATAATTAATAATGACAATAATCAAAATGTCCTAAACATGAAATCACGTGTCAAACACAAATCAGTCTCGGCCCAATCAAGCGGCCTTAGTCAAAGAAAATCTACTCCATAAACATAAACATAGCTAGAGCAATTGTTTGTATCATCAAAATAATAATTAAAAAGTGAAAGATGAAATAAATCTCAGCGTTCTTCAACGGTGTTCTTTCTTTTTTCCCAAGCCGCGAGACGTGTTCTTCAAATCTCGATTCCCCTTCAAATCTGCGTAAAAATATCTTTTTAAACCATCTAAAATCTTTACTCCTTGTCTTTCCTTTTTAAAATCCGTCATAAGATAACTTTCCTTATCTCGAGCGCACTCGAGCGAATAGAAATGCATGCTCGAGCGCGAGGTTCTCTGTTTCGCTCCTTTGAAGTTCCCTAAGGCACGCTGGGGCGAATAGATTTGCCCGCTGGAGCGTGACTGGGTCTGTTCGACTCATAACTTTTTCATATGGCGGTTCGAGCGGGAAAAATTAACGGCTCGAGCGCGAAACTCTCTGTTTTGGGCTAGAACAATTCCCCACACGCACTCGAGTGGATAGAAATGCATGCTCGAGTGAGAAGTTTTCTTCCTAAATTTCGCGAATTCTCCTTCACACCTACAAGTTAGCAAGGAAAGATGAGGAGTAGACTGAATGCATGAATAACAACGAAAATCAAACAAAAATGATCCTAATGACGTAGAAAACCATGCAAAATAGACTCACCAAAATCACAAAATAATAAATAGAAACGACACTTATCAACTCCCCCATACTAACCTTTTGCTCGCCTTAAAGCAAAATAGTTTACAAAAAAAAGACAAACTAAGACACAAAATGACAAAAAATCAAATTGTGAATGATTCCATGGATAGTAATCAAGCCTCAGTAAATTCAAACACATATTCCAACAGTTAAAAACACCCTTAAGCCTTTCACAATATACCTCTAGATTGATTGTGAACGTGCGTGTGTGATGCTATTCTGGTGGCATGTACTTCAAGTAGAATCTGTTGTCATGACTGCAAAGTGACCTAATTAACACATCGGTGCAAGTATCCCTCTCATGAACCCATTTCTTATAGTTACATCTAGCATGCAGAAATCCTTCGGACTCATCAAATGAAATATGACTTATTGTGTATCAAGGGTAAAAGTTGACACGAACAATGAGTATGAGTGATCCATATTTTTCGTGCACCGCTGAATTTTGCACCCGTTTTACTTCAACTCTATACATTCCCCCCATACTTAGCTTTGGATTTGGCTGGATTAGGATTTCAATCCCCATTTCCACGACCTCCCCTTACCTTACAATCTCCTTCTTCTTTTTTTCGAATTTCTTTTTGCACGAAATCACTTTCAATGGTGCGCGTATGAATCAAAGTATTTTGGATTTCGAAGGACAACTAACCATGTATAACTTAATGAGGGTGTCTCAAATTTTAATCTTTGCGGGGTGGAACAAATATAGTGTAAGAAAATGAATGTGCCGAGATTATATATGTGCTACTAGAGTGTAACAAGAAATCACAAGATTACATTTTGAGTTTGCTAAAACCTAGTGACGTGCAATAGTCAAGCAATTAAAACTTCATCATTTTTGGTACAATTCAGTAGTTTAACAATTGTGCATAAGGATATTCACGGTACAATTAAAGCTTCTTAACTCAACTCAAGGGCCAAAATATGTAACAAATCTCATTATTTGTGTGTCATTTTCATAATCATCACAGGCTTTCATTTTATCATCCGAATTTGACATAACTCACATGCATGAAGATAGAACTAAACACATAAATGCAAAACCCCATACTAGACCAAATCATTTTCCCCAATGCTTCAAACACAAACATCAAACTAAACAACCACAAATATGGAAAATGCAATGAAGAACGAAACTAAATGCAAAAAGAAGAAAAACTTAAAAAGAAAACTCCCCTGGTTAATTGTCGGCCTCCTCCTCAGGTGGTGGCACACCGTCAGCTAAATCTCTCGGTGGAGAAGCATACTGGAACTGGAAAGGCGGCGGGTACGATGGTGGCATGGGGTAGAGTGATGGGTCCAAGCCCATTTGTGTCAGGGCATCCAAAGAATTGAGATGAGCGTTGGTAACAGTTTGACACTTGTTTTGGTAATGTGCCCAAGCACACAATTCGGTTACCGTTGCAGTGACGGGAAGACGACGGGGTTGTGGTGGTTGCGCTACTTGCCTCGGTCGGCTGGAGCCGTCTTCACCTGCCATTCCAGACAAAAATTCTAGGTTTCGTTTGTCTTTCTTTGTAGCGACCCTACCCGGATCCACTACCTAATCAGAGTTAAGAGCATAATTAAACATGCATTTAAATAAATTGCTGCGGAAGACTTAAATAAAAACATACCGGCAGAATACAACCGGTTAAACCAATTCGATTTATACAACCAAATCGAATAAATAGCCTAAAGGCAAAACCTACAGCTAATCCTGCTGTCTTCACTGGTCGCTGGCTACTCCAAGCTCCTGGCGCTCAATCCTGCACCTACACCTGCCCCGTCAAATGGGGTGTCCAGATACACATAAAAGACTGGACGTGAGCTCTAAGCTCAATACAAAAGCAATGATATATATAATATATGCAACATATAAGTGACTTTAAAAATCAGGGTTAAAACACTTTCTCTGGGCGCCTGGAATACACAGTACCGGGCTAGAGAGCGACTTCGCGTGGTACTCGTATATTCCCAAGACACGAATCCTCAGGAAGAATTGCCTCGACTGATGGAAACTGTCATAACTCACATCGTACTCGATGCATTGTCCGTAAAAACATATGCATGTGCTAAAGCCGTAAAACATGGTAAACACATAGCACATACTCATGCAACACATATAATATATATCATGCTGGCCATCTCAGTCAGTACTTACGTACCTTACTACAGGCAAATCCTAGCAGTCCCACTCTAGGTTCCAAGCCTATCAACAACTCTACAATGCAAATATCCATGCATCATTCATTAAGCTCTAAAAGCCTTAACTAAGCTATTGCATACTCCTAAATAATTTAAGGAGACCATAGCTATACCTGCGTCCGTCGTCAGCCCACTGATGGCGACTATCCCGCAACTAGGGCACACCCTTGCTGCAGCTCCATAGCTTCGAGCACTGCTCCGCTACACGAGCACTGCCCCACTACTATGTCAGACACTGTCTGACTATACTAAAGTATATTTCCTACTCCAACTCTAAAATAAGAGTACCCAAAGCCCAAAATAGAGCTACTAGGGCGAAGGAGAGGAATTCGAAATTGGCAATAAACGAGGAGCTCGGACCCTATATTTATAGACGTCGATCGGAAGCTCCGTTCCTCGATCGGACGTTCCGTTCCGGCAGATCGGAAGCTCCATTCCCCGATCGGATGCTCCGTTCGCCACGTGTCAATTCGGTCCACATGCAACCACACACCTGTCACCGACAGCCATCGGAAGCTCCGTTCTTGATCGGACGTTCCGATCGTCGATCGGACGCTCCGATCCTGGATCGTTGCTTCCGATCCCACTCGAGTCTTGGAACCTTCTAAACCAATTTCGAGTGTCCTGGATCCATTTCTGGGCTCCTTTAATCCTCCTGGACTTCCTTAATCATGTTTTACTTAACCCAAACATGATTACATGATTAATTACTCATTAATCGTTAATCACGGATACGGGTCACTACATTCTCCCCCCATTACAAGATTTCGTCCTCGAAATCTAGGGTAACACCTCGAGAACGTAAATACAGACACTTGCCCGAGTGTCTAGTCGAAATAGCTTCCGACATACTCAGACTCTTGTCGAATTATATGCAAGCTGCATACATGCTAAATCACAATAGCATTCTCCGAGCTGGAAACCACTGCATTACTTGATGACAATTAACCTCGCTTGACACTAACGTACCACAGCACTGATACGTCCTTCGTCACAATCACGATCTTACTGATCACGAAGGATACAACAATCCACTTGATCAAGATTATCATCACAAGTAAAATCTAAAACTGACTAAGACCAAGTCATAACCTGACTGGCTTACGATATTCGTCGAATCACTAAAAAATTCTAACCATCCACTGGTCCCCAAAAGTTCTCAATGCCCAACACCTCTAGTTAGGAAACACTAATCCCAACATTGTGCTGACACAACAAATCTCTAATTCTCTTCAAGAGAATCTAATTGACACAGGGTTATACTGCAACATAACTGCTTAACATGATTCCATAGACTGATTATCCTTCCCATGCCTCACCGAAGCAAAACAGCTTCCCAAGGGCAACACTGGGAACTCAGACCATCCAGTCTAGTACAAATCACAGTTCATGTTTCTTAGTATAACTCACATAGGTTATTCACCCAAGAATTCCCAATCAATAGACATTCTCTCGATAGTTATACTTACTCGCAATCACTGTATACAAATCATGACTAAGGCAAGCTCCCAACAATATGTTCGATTGGGACATTCCACAGTACACAGACATATGGAAATGCTTCCTATACCGTCTTGAAACTCAACAGTTGCAAGCGTCTGGTATAATTCAACTCGGAGTCTCTGATGAAACCATCATCGCATACCAACCTCCCAAGATTAAACACACTGATCCTGGGACTAAATTCCAACAGATTCTCAATAGTCAAATAGCTTCCCTTGCTGAACTCATCAGCCACAGCAATGAAAAGACTAATTCGTCGATTCCCTAGCCGATCCTGGGAAACATTTGTCCTCTAATAGCTGGTCACACAACGCTTTTGACTGTCGTCATAGCTGGAACGTAAAATCTCTGACAAACAGTCAGCACAGATGTGATTTACTGACTTGAAAGAACAAAGTCGCTGCATCGCTGTCTTGCGAAGTCTTCAATTCCCACAACAATCTTGTTGACCACTAAGTCGATCAACGACTGCTTCGATCGTCTCAATGATCTTACGCACCATATGCTAAAAATTAGTGACACCCCCTGCTGGATCTCGAGAACTAGGTCCCAGCTAATGTCACACCTCACGATCATACAACTGATGTCCATATAAGTGTCCAATCCTCGTTGGATCCCAAACTCCAATGGTACACTTAAGACCTCATCATAAAAGCACTTAAGCGACAAAGTACTATCCCAAGCATTTCTCGATTGCTACCTCCAATTCATCGCTGATTGGACTTACTCATCGACCTCGTCGATTTGCTGATTGATACACACACTTATCAAATCAGATAACCACTGATCGTCAACACCTAAGTGGCTCGATCAATTACTCTTGACTCGACTGATCTAAGTCTACTATTCCAAACATTGGATTACACAAAAACTCTCAGGTTACAACAAACCCGCGCTTGGTAACCGAAACATAGCTATTAGTAATCCAATGACACAATCTCGTGTCTTATTACTGACAGCTATCTCGTACACTGACTTAATCAATCTAACTCTGACAAAGTTAATCATTAACCACTAGTAGACATTAGCACAAATCCTGTGCCGTCTCAGCACTACTACTCGTTTGTCTTGTTCACTCGAGATGATCATCAAGACAAACCAAGTTCAAGATCTTCTCGCGATCTTATCAACTTAGACCATTTCCATCTCAGGGAAAATCCTACGCTCAACCTCCGAAATATCAGACAGTTCTTGGCGCAATCACTGGACTCATTATTCTTGCCTCGTTCTTTCAAGATGAACATCACGATTCGTCAAGTCCAAGAAGCATAACTAACGAATACCAAAGATCTTCACAATCTTCGAACATGCTCCGGATCAGACCCCTTGCTAAGACTGTACGATAATTCAAGACTTAGGGTAGCTTACCTCGATAACCCACCTGGACAACCACCAAGGCTTCACGGGTATAGGTCATGCTTCCCTCAGATCTCAATAATCCTTGTACAATACTTATCATATGATCCAACACTTGATGAAATCAATCATCATGAAGTAATTCTCGTATTCGAGTCGAAGTCTCGAAACTGCATCCCATCCTGGATCTCGGATAATTCCTATCTCAAGGAAACTTTATCCACAATTCTGATGACAACCACAAGTCATTGTTGGTAGAATTCCATCCACCTACTAGATCCACACGTCTAGCAGTAATAATCGGTCAAAAATTAAATCTATCTGCTCAGAGCACACACTTGTCAAGAAAATCCCTCCAAGACTGGTTCCTATAGCAGAACACTATCACTGATATTTCTGACACATCAGACGATATCGAACCATCAATATCAAACCTGTGATATCTAATCCAAGGTCATATCCTGTTGTGACTACTGCCAAATCCCTAGACTGAGTAGCCTTCCCACCGCCATCTCCTGAAGCACAAAAAGGCTCCCAGGTAATCCTCTGAAGTGAAAAGACTCCTAGAGTAACACTGGCATAGGGTCGCGTCCCATCACGTCTAGTCATGATCATAGTCCACAACTCTTGGTATATACTCGACCTTGCATCCTGATGAAATCCCATCATCGCAAGTCTCAACCTAACAAAGGTCAAACAGTCTACTGTCCTAAGAAAACAAACTAGAACAAAATCCAATTTCCGAAAACGAACAATAGTCCCATGCCTCTAGATGAGTCCACCCATCGCTGGCACTATCTTAGTCCACTGACTAACTAGGTCAATCCTAGGAAAACACCTAGACTAACCGCAAGTCAACAATCACCGTTGGCCCTACTCAAATCCCATGAGTCACCACAGTTGAACACTAATCAACTAGGATCAATGCTAAACTTAGAAAAAACATGCAATCATCCACGAATTGCTAGATTAATAAAACATGTATCATTGCTTCAAGTTATGTACAATTTCTTGATTACAATCCCTATGTAATACAATTACAGTATTCCAAAAATACAAAATGTACAATCAATAACTTGAATGATACAACCGAATCTGATGATTTATTAAACCTGAAACACTGTTTACAACTACAACAATACAATATTTAAATCATCGTACTAGTCTTCGTTCCTTGAGCATGAAGCTTCTAATCGACATACGCATCGATACAAGCATACTCCCGTCCAAGTCTCTCTATATGTCCTCCCGCAAAGAACTCCGGAGAAATGACACGTGTTAGCTAACCAGCTATGCTCTGCGTCAGTGCATGTCAATCGACCTCTTATGCTCACGATCTACCGTCAGCTTTCTTCTTGTAACTAAATCATGCTTTTGAACATGAAGTTTCCCGTGTGCCTACCGAAAGCATCAATACAAGCATATCGGCAAAACCATGTTTTGCAAGAGGTTAAAGACCTCACACTCGAAACCTGTCATGCTTTAGGCACTCGAGGCATTCTCTGATGAAGGTCTATCTGACAATCTCTCCATCTACGACTGGAGAATCTTCAGAGTAGTGTTATCATGGTATGGACGATACAGATGCAAGCATCAAGTGCGTCCCATCCAATGCTCTGCCACTGCCTCTGACATCTGGTACTTGATCCAAAGCTAGGATCCACATGAGTAGAAGTCTTGAAAACTCGGACACGATCCATCACTCCTGTCCGCACTTGCTGGAATCCCATAAGCCAAATCTTTAGAAATCCTGCCGATGATGATAGTCTCTGGGAAAACTAATCGCCGCATCATCACCTCTTCCAAGGTCTCATCAATCCTATAAGGATAACCCAAAGTCTCATTACTATATCCCAAGTCTCTTGCATGCATATGCTCTGATACCAATGAATGTAGCGACCCTACCCGGATCCACTACCTAATCAGAGTTAAGAGCATAATTAAACATGCATTTAAATAAATTGCTGCGGAAGACTTAAATAAAAACATACCGGCAGAATACAACCGGTTAAACCAATTCGATTTATACAACCAAATCGAATAAATAGCCTAAAGGCAAAACCTACAGCTAATCCTGCTGACTTCACTGGTCGCTGGCTACTCCAAGCTCCTGGCGCTCAATCCTGCACCTACACCTGCCCCGTCGAATGGGGTGTCCAGATACACATAAAAGACTGAACATGAGCTCTAAGCTCAATACGAAAGCAATGATATATATATAATATATGCAACATATAAGTGACTTTAAAAATCAGGGTTAAAACACTTTCTCTGGGCGCCTGGAATACACAGTACCGGGCTACACTACAAGAAAAACGGCCAAAGACAACGCTTTTTTCGCGTTGTTAATGTCCCCGAAAAAGCGTTGTCGTAGCCAGTGTTATAAAAGACCACGCTCAAAGACAACGCGGAAAAAGCGTTGTCGTTTCTGAAAAAGACAACGCTTTTTAAAAGCGTTGTCGTATCTAAAAACGACAACGCTTTTTCCGCGTTGTCTTTGTCACAAAAAAGCGTTGTCGTAGTTCAAAAGCTTTTTAAGCGTTGTCTTTTTTAGTAACGACAACGCTTTTTCTACCTACGACAACGTTTAAAAAGCGTTGTCTTTTCTCAAATAAAAAACAAAAAAAAATATAATTCACAAATTTTCAATATTATCACTCAATATTCAAAAATTTTGAAAATTAAATCTTATATACAATATTTCAATATTATAAATCATTCAAATATAACAAAAATCATTCAAATATAACAAATAATCGAATTCTTCATGTTCATCTCGGCCATGTCAAAGTTCGTGTCTTATCACTGCAAGTGGTAGTTGTTGATCCCATAGTTTCACAAGCTGAAATCTTATGCACCTGTAGATCAATTTGTATCAGCAATTTCTTGAAGAATACAATATCAACACTGAACAAAGCCTAACAGAGAACCATAATTAATGACATACCAAGGCCTTGTTAGCCATCATTTTTTTCATTGAGTACGCTAGACTGTGGGAAATTAAAGAGAAATCAAGCTCATGAATAACAAGATTGGAGATGGGAAAATGGTAGGTGGCTGATAATAGACAACTTAATGACACTCTTACGTCAAGGTTACTGCCAATGTAAGCCCTTCAAGAACCGCAACAACAACAATCGTGAAATGAAATTCCTCAATTTTTAAATTTAAGGGCTCAATAGCTTGATCCTTATTTAAAATGCAAAATAAGGTTTTGCCGTTTTGGTCTCTCCCAGAAGCCAATTTCCACTACTGTAACATATATATATATTTCATGAAAATTAAATAGCTTGTGTATAAAATTAAAATGGGAGTGTTTGCATGTGCTTGGTTGATCATCAAAACTCAAGCTTTGGCTCTTCAATTTTCATCAACGAACTCGCTCTAGCTAGCTTAAATAATAATGTTTTGGTGATGGAAAACTAGAAAGGGATAAATTAAATGAAGATGATACCTCATTCCAGAGCAGTACTGGTCTGAAAAAATGATCATCTCTTGATTTATTTCTGTTTTCAATAGTTGCAGTAGCAAGAATATCATGGAGTTGGATTTCTGAAGATTCATTCATTTTGCACATGGTTGTCTACCTAGTGAAAATAGGAAAAAACCACAAAAGAAAAAAGTAATTCAGGAAAGAGAGAACATTTTACTCATGACAAAAAGAAAAAGAAGAGAAGAAACCCAACTGGACTCATGCCACAATCCATATCATTACGCAAATAAAATCAAGCGTGATATATATCAGTTAAATAGAGTTGTCATACTTTGATATGAACATCTCAACTTGAGACTCTCTTGCGCATATTTTAAATTTCACACGCCTACACATTTGCATCATTTAATCTATATACCAGACAAAATGTATTATTCTTATGTCACACGGCCAAACACTAAAAACATAAAGCTTTCTGAATTAGAAAGTAAAAGAATTTACAGGATCTTGAGATGCTTCAACCGCCTGATTTGTGATGGAATTGGCCCAGTCAGTTTGTTGTTATGTAGTTCCCTGCCACAAGCAATGCAGATTCAGAATGCAAAGAGGTGAAAATTGGAAAATCCAAAGTAAATGTAACTCTAAATTTCTTGTAATGTCGTGATGTCTTCAGAAGTGCATTATTTAGTTCAGTTTATGATAAGTTAGATCATTTTACATGAGGTCGTTGAAAATGGTTTTGAAGCTACTGTGAAATAACAGGTTCTTGAGCAAACAGTATAGGGACCATAAACTCACAATTCAGTACAACTCACTACAAGAAAAACGGCTAAAGACAACGCTTTTTCCGCATTGTTAATGTCCCCGAACATCTTCCCTTAATTGAACGACAACCATGCATGGATCAGATCAGATTCACTGGCTATAATCAATAAAATAAGAGCGGATAGCACACTCGTCAGTGGCAATCAGTAAATAGCAGTGTTTTCTTTTGATTTTTGAAACAAGCTGCATCTGGGTATATTATATCATGCAGACAAATAAAAATAGAGACGTCACAGAATATACTCAAAGAAAAACTTGAAACAAAGGACCAGTGAGACAAGACTACCATCTCTTTCATGATAATAGGTTCCCATACGCTGAATATCTAACTACACATTAATGATTACAAGGTGGATGTAACCCTGAAGGCTGCTAATTAAGCATCACTAAGGATCAGGATCAGTTCCCTGATGAATTCCTATTGGCAGCTATTTTTCCCTCACCTCACCGTGCGTGTATTTTATTAGTTAGAAAAGCTAACACGCTGAAGATATGATACATACCAAAATCGGGGGAAACATCTTTCATGCTCATGGTATTGTGCAGAATCTTCTCATCGAATCGCAAGACACTATCCATTGAAACATGCCCACCTTGGGGTTCTAAAAGAAGGCACTCAACTTCAGTACTTATCCCATCTTCAACTCCTAGAGTCGGAGATATATTCTTCATAGCCTGACAAATATTATGACACAAATTTTAGTTTCATCCCAATAAAACAAAATATTATATTTAAAGCATAAGAAAAACTACATATAAATTCCAGTCACATGCAACAGAAAACTTTCGAACGACTGTGCCTTCAGAAACAAGAATAACTCAGCAGACTTGTAATATGAATCGATGTCCTTCAGGCCTTCCAGATTTCCAAAATTTCAGCAATTACGTTACCAAAAACGCTACTCAGCTCATAAGCTAGTAAACCTCGAATAGGCAAAATAAGTTGATAGGCTCAAAAACAAATGGTAATGCACCCCACCCCAATGATATGCCCGAAAAGTGTATCGACACACTTTATTCTTTGAACTATATAGAACGGTATAACATGCAACAATTAACAATGCCGTATTCAACGTAAAGAGAAGGAAAAGAAAAAGAACAAGAAAACATTCCCATTTCCATTTGAATGCAATGGAAATGGTCCTGGTTCAACGTAAAGAGAAGGAAAAGAAAAAGAACAAGAAAATATTAGTGTTGCAAGCTACTAAGAACTACAAGTAATATCACTTTCGATATATTTAAGTAAATATCCAAAATATCAAACTTATAGTTTTCCAACCATCTGGATCTAGGAAAGAAGTGATCTTAGTGTTGATTCCAGGAATTGGTCCTGGTTGTCGAGTTATCTTTCCTCCAAGCTCCTGGGTATAAACTTGTATCCGTACAAAAATATTATATATTAAACAACCACACGCAATCGCTAAATACATATAAATCAAGAGGAAGTTAATCGAAGTTTAATAAACATGTGCACAAAATGTAGTCCAACAAACAGACAACGACGAGAACTGCACAAGTATAGTTTCTGTAGCACCACAAGAAATTTTTAGGAAGGACCTAAATGGCGATACTTTCTGTTTGTAAAGCACCACAAGAAAGTTTTAGGAAGGACCTAAATGAGTGGCAGTGGCAATACGGTCGTGGGCACTTGGAGGGGTGGATGAACCCCCTGTTCCTTTCTTGATCCTCGCCTGAATTGCAAAAACAGAATAAAACATTACCCAGTGCATACCAAAGTTACGGTATTAAAATTTTGCTATTAAAACAAGAAAAAATTGATTTTTAAGAGGCAAAATTAAGTTGGAAATGACTGGTGAAAGCCTTCACCAAACATAAAATCCAAGACACTCAGCATTTTCCATTTGATGGATTACATCATATGGCATGAATTTGACTAAAGCCTATGTCCTAAGTCTAAAATTTAGTAGAAAGTTATACACTGGATGCTTTTATTTTTCTTTTCGTGACAGAGAATTTATTTCTTTTCGCACTCATTACATGATTAGTTTATCCATGTATATTAACAAGTCATACCTTTGTGTTCTCTTCACAGTACTTGATAACATGTGAGATGTTTGGGCAATGGCCATGCAAAAGTGAGTAAGCCCATAACAGAAGTTTACTTGAAGTATTCAATTAAAAGGGTATATGAAAGTCATACCAAGTCGTTCCACGGGATACTCGGAATGTTCGGCGATTGGTTGAATCACTCTGTTGGGTAATATACCGACCAAACTACACAAAATTATGAATAAATTAAGTACGATGTTCACGCGTGGATTGATTGAGGAAATTATCCCAAATATGGAAAAAAAATTGTCTCACCTAATAATTCCATTCTCGGAACCAGTTATTATTCTATCTTCATCAAGCTTAACCCACAAACAAGTGATTAGAAATGGAAATGGAATTAAGTAGATTCCAATAAGATAAACAACTGAAACTGCTTGTTTGAAATGGTTCAACTAGTCCACTAGTTTCATGAAAAATGCACTAACCTTCAACAGGGCATCTACAGAGTTAGGAGAAAGATCTATAAAACGGTCACTGTAAAATTAGAAGACATACCATCAGCATCAAACTCCACCACAAGCATGTAATGCCAACTAAATGGAAAATTAAATTCATCTCGACACCACATAAAGACAATTAACGACTTCTTCCGCATCGTTAATAATTTTTTTTTTCAGAATAAGATGAAACACCTGCAGTCCTTGAAAAATCCCCACGAGTACAATAGTAGAGTTCCAGTTTGTGTCCCACATACAACCTTTCGACCGTTCTAGATATAAAAGGGAACAGAAGCAGCTCTCAGAATAGCAAGTGATATCAATTTTTCAAGTTTCTAACTAAATATAGCAATTAATATAAAAAATAAACTACTTTTTTATCTAAAAAATGGCCAAGAGCATGGAGTAGAAGCTAGATTGTCAGTTAGATACCAAGGATAGAGCATGATAGGTAATGGATTAAAATTATAGATATATATACCCAAATTGAGTAAAAGACAATAATATTTATAAAAAATAAAAATACAAATAAAGGAAGTGTGGCCATATGACTTGAACAGAATTTCACTCTTGTTGGAGTGGGACGTGTGCAAATCCCAATAAAATACCGGTACGACAAATGTATCAAATATTGTTTTTAGATTCATTTTTCTACAACGGTAAAAAGACAACTGGAAGCAAGAAAATCAGAAACGAACCAACACAGAATTCTGTCACCTCATGAACCAAAAAATAGTAGATCATACTAGCACATTCATAAAACACACCTGCACCCAACCTTTGTATAACATAAGAAATCAAGTATTATTATTATATATGGACGGATCTCTTTATATGCAATCTGGAAAATTTATTTGTGCACTTTTTCTAGTCGGACCCAACCTTCATAATCACAACAGAAAGCAGTTCATCCTCAGAGAACTCGGATATTGTTTGAACCTGCAGAGTAGAAATACGAAGAAAGAAATTACTTATCAACTGGGGTAAGTTGGCTAATGATCTAGCCAATATGCATTAGAAGATCAAACACAAACAACAGATAAGTTTACCTTGTTGCTTCTTAAATTGCAAACAGATAGCGTGCCATCTCCAATGAGGCAAAGAAATCAAAAAGAATAAGAATGTTTTACTCAAATCATTGTCATTAATGGAACAAAAACAGAAGCCCAAGTAAACAAAAATCCATTAAAAAGATATAAATCCTCCCCCACATATATCTAAGAAGACATATGAAGGGAAAAAAGAGGGGTGTACGAGCTAGGGCTAAAGAGAGGCCAGAAGAATGGAACACGTACGACTTGGCTGCGAGAAACTGTGACAGAAGGCAGGGGTGAGCAATTTCACCGATGGGCATGTGTTGATGTCGCAAAGCCCTAGACCTTATGGCCATCGCCTCGTCTCCGGAGTCGCCAAGTACCAGAGCAAGGTTCCGGACTGCGAATAAGCTCATCAACTACAAGATGTCCCTCGTCAAGGCCTTCTTCAAACTCTTCAACTACAAGACTTTTGCGACTAAGCGGCAAAAATCGCGAATGATGGAAAAGCAGTAGTTGGAATAGAAAGAGAGCAAAAACGAGAGGGAGAAATCGCGACAAGGGTTTGGGGATTTTGGGTTTATTTTTTCAACGTGAAGGGTTGGGTATATGTTTTATTATTATTATTATTATTATTATTATTATTATTATTATTATTATTTAAAATAAAAAAAAAAGATTTATCCACAACTCTTTTTAAAAAGCGTTGTTGTAAACAGAAAAAAACGCTCATAGACAACGCTTTTTAAAAAGCGTTGTCTTTGACCTAAAAAAAACGCTCATAGACAACGCTTTTCACTAAAAGCGTTGTAATTTAAAAAACAACAACGCTTTTTGTAAAAAGCGTTGTCTTTGAAGTGTTGTGTTTGAGCATTTTTGTTGTAGTGCTAGAGAGCGACTCCGCGTGGTACTCGTATATTCCCAAGACACGAATCCTCAGGAAGAATCGCCTCGACTGATGGAAACTGTCATAACTCACATCGTACTCGATGCAGTGTCCGTAAAAACATATGCATGTGCTAAAGCCGTAAAACATGGTAAACACATAGCACATACTCATGTAACACATATAATATATATCATGCTGGCCATCTCAGTCAGTACTTACGTACCTCACTACAGGCAAATCCTAGCAGTCCCACTCTAGGTTCCAAGCCTATCAACAACTCTACAATGCAAATATCCATGCATCATTCATTAAGCTCTAAAAGCCTTAACTAAGCTATTGCATACTCCTAAATAATTTAAGGAGACCATAGCTATACCTGCGTCTGTCGTCAGCCCACTGATGGCGACTATCCCGCAACTAGGGCACACCCATGCTGCAGATCCATAGCTTCGAGCACTGCTCTGCTACACGAGCACTGCCCCGCTACTATGTCAGACACTGTCTGACTATACTAAAGTATATTTCCTACTCCAACTCTAAAATAAGAGTACTCAAAGCCCAAAATAAAGCTACTAGGGCGAAGGAGAGGAATTCGGAATTGGCAAGAAATGAGGAGCTCGGACCCTATATTTATAGACGTCGATCGAAAGCTCCGTTCCTCGATCGGGCGTTCCGTTCCGGCAGATCGGAAGCTCCGTTCCCCGATCGGATGCTCTGTTCGCCACGTGTCAATTCGGTCCACATGCAACCACACACCTGTCACCGACAGCCATCGGAAGCTCCGTTCTTGATCGGACGTTCCGATCGTCGATCGGACGCTCCGATCCTGGATCGTTGCTTCCGATCCCACTCGAGTCTTGGAACCTTATAAATCAATTTCGAGTGTCCTGGATCCATTCCTGGGCTCCGTTAATCCTCTTGGACTTCCTTAATCATGTTTTACTTAATCCAAACATGATTACATGATTAATTACTCATTAATTGTTAATCACGGATACGGGTCACTACATTCTTTCCCTTCCGTGCGGAGTCATCAACCGTCTTCGTAGGTTGAAGCCACTCTTCATCATCGTGAAACTGAACTCCAAATTTAGCACATAGCTCAGAAATAAGAGACGGGAAGAACAAACCGATTGACGAAGTGTAGATTGATTGGCGGATTTGTGAATGAATCAATTGCCCAACATTGATAGGGAAGTTCTTCGTCAGAGCATACAACAATATAGCTCAATCCGTATGAACATCACTAGTATGTGATACCGGCATCAATATTTTGGTCAAAAAGGCATACCACAGTGCCGGATTGAGTCGCAAAAATCATTCTGGGAAGTGTAAGAATTTGATCGGGTCCTTCCAAACAGCCCCCTCATGACAAACCGCATCGATGATCGCATTGTAATCCGGGTTTGCTTTCAAGGCTTGGTACATCATGTCATCCACTGGAGGGGTTTCCAGAAATCGATTCAACATGTCTTCATCAAACGACACAATCTTGCCTTTCAAAAAAGCTTTGCCATCTTCCCATTCGGCAGCATTAGCATAAAATTCATGAACCACGGGCACCACAACGGCCTTAGGTTGTGTGCAAAATTTAGCCCAACCCCTAGCCTTAACGTCCAAACCAAGACAACTTGTATGCGAAGAGAGTTCAAGACCATGCATGGGAATAGGATTTCTATGAAGCTTCGCATGGTCATACTTTTTTTGGGCTTCCAAGGACACGAATTTGCCGTCAAGCTTGGACGAAGAAGATGAAGCTTGGGCGGTGACCTTGGCTCGCTTGGGCGGCATGGTTCTTGTAAAAATTGGTCCGAAGAGTGTGCATGAGAGAAACCTACGATTTGAAGGAGAAGAATAGGTGAGAGCGCCGAATTTAGAGGGGAGGGAGTAGGGTTTCAAAGATAGGGTGAAAAGAAGTGGGAGGGGGAGAAAGGGGATCTGCGTGTTTATATGACGCAGATCCCGGCACGCTGGAGTGCAGAAAGTTGCGCGCTCCAGCATGAAAAAATTAAAATTTCGTAAAATTCAGAACTCTTCGCGCTCTAGCGGAGAGTTTTGTGCGCTCGGGCGTGATTTTGGCGCAAAAATTGTTTCAAAACAGAACTATTCTCGCTCGAGCGGATAGTTCTTGCCGCTCGAGCGAGAACAAAATTATTTAAAATTTAAAATTTAAAATTTTTATTTATGAAATAACAAAACTAAACGAAAATAAAATAAAAAGAAAGGGAAGAAAAACACTGGGTTGTCTCCAGTCAGCGTTAAATTTATAGTCTATAGTTCGACTGTACTTTTCTTTACTAACTTGGATCCTGCAGGTCCATAGTGGTTTGATTCTTCTCCACTAACCCTCACGGTAAATTTTTAGCCTTTGGCCTTTGACTTTGAACTAGCGAGTTGTGGCACTAGTTATTTCCACATTGCCATATGGAAAAACTTGCGTGATAGTGTATGGTCCAGACCAGCGCAAGCACAACTTACCTGACATAAGTTTCAGTCGGGAACTAAACAATAATACCCTGTTGGCCCGACTCAAATTCTCGAACTATTATATTCTGATCATGCCATCTTTTTGTCTTTTCCTTATACAGCTTGGCATTTTCGTAGGCATCCAATCTGAGATCTTCAAGCTCGTTTAGCTGCAGAATTCGCTCCTCACATGTGGCATTTACTTCAGTATTAAGAAATTTAGTGGTCCATAAAGCTTTATGTTCGAGTTCCACAAGTAGATGACATGCTTTGCCATATAACATCCTAAAAAGAGACATTCTTATAAGTGTTTTAAACGCGGTTCGATAATCCCACAAAGCGTCATATAACTTATTCGACCACTCTTTTCGACAAGAGCTGACAGTTTTTTCAAGAATCCTTTTAACCTCTCTATTTGATACCTCCACTTGACCACTGGTTTGAGGGTGACAAGGTGATATGAATCTAGGAGATGCTCAACGATTCATATTGTTTCAAGATTTGGTTCGTAATTTGTCCTCGAGAACTGAAGGATTTGGATTACGTGAAAATCAAATTGAAGAGCTTGAAGATCAGTTTGGAAGTTGCCTATGAATTTTTGAAGTGCTAGGAGTAAAAAAGAATGAAGAAAATAAAATTCGGGCAGAGAGTTTATCGCTCGAGCGCGGGTATCGTCCGCTCGAGCGAGCTCAAAGGAATTTGTCAGACAGAGCGTTTTTCGCTCAAGTGCGTATAACGTCCGCTCGAGCGAGCGCATGTTCTCGCTCGAGCGAGGATTTCTTCCGCTCGAGCGAGCGAGTTTTTTTGGGAAAAACACACACCTCGGCGTGTTTTGTGTGTGTGTGCGGGATTTTGATATTTTGATATTATTTTCCTATTTTTTAGAGTTCTAATTAGACTAGGAAACTTTAAGGAGATATCTTTGATATCTTTAGATATTATTTTGCAATATCTTTTATTATTTTGTAGTTGTATTATAAATACAACAAATACATTCATTATTGAATAACATAATTCAGATTCAGTTTATACACAAATTATTGAAATTCTCTCTAGAATTTTATTCAATTGATTTGGCTTTTCGAATCAAACTTTCTCAGTTTAATTACTTGGAAACGTTTGTCAATTGATTTTTTACTGAAGATTGTCATATACAAGTTATCTAAAGGTTTTCTTTGGTTTCGATTATCGTGATTTCTGTTGTTAATCGTCATGTCGATTAAAGGTGGAAATCAAAAATTTTATCAATTTTTCTTGTTTCAAAAATTGGAAAAAACACTTTGGATCTTTGATTATTGGTTAGAGGGTGCGATTTAATTTATTATTGTGTTTGCTAATCTTATTCATCAAGATTCATATCATTTGAAAATTTAGATGTACCTTGATGTTCACGTTTTGGAACTCCACTTCTCCTCTCATAGTGATTAGGAGCAAAACGTTTTCGACTCTCTTCATCTCATCCCATGTATAAATAGGACTCATTCCACGTCTTTCCCTATTCTCATCTAATCGATCCCACCAAGTGCAAGCATAGTCGATAAACACTTTTATGACAAGTTTCACCTTCTTAGCTTCAGAAAAGTCACGACCTTCAAATATAAACTCTACCCTTTTCTCTCAACGCAAATATGATTCCGAATCCATATCTCCATGGAACGACGAAATTTTATTTTTCTTAATCCTATCCAAATAATATTCAAAATCTTTTTCTCCACGATAACCATCATACATCAATTTTTCTCTCTCTCCTACTCCCATAATTTCTCCTTTCTCTCCCCCAATCCTCACTACTATCATACCTATAGAATCTCCTTTCAAACATTGTACCTGCTAGTAGCGCTTAGTCGTGTCACGTCCAAATTACCCGACTCAATCAGATAAACAAATAATGCAGTAGTGTGAGTAGAGATCGTTCTCACGAGGAAAGATAAATTTAATGTGTTCTAAATAAACTAAAGGAGGGTTTTTTAAGTTTTGGAATTAACTACTAATAATTTAAGCAATTAAAAAGTAATATTATCACTATCATGCAAGATTGAAAATTTAACTAGAGAAATCAATAAGAGACAAGCTTTGGCATCGGTCGACTACACCCTTGATATTTATTCATTCAATCATCGATTACCTAAAAATAATTAATCCTATCAAATATTCATCATTGAAAATCAAATTTCTGTTTCACCTTAATCTTAGTTAACTAGACACCAGCGTTCTAAATTAACTCTTACCAATAAATTAACCCGGATTCCAGCGATCTAGATTTAAATCTAAGGTAGCATTTAAATGAGTGAAACTGATGAATCTAGACAACACAAACACCAGAATTTGTATTTAGCCTAGTCAATAGTTGTTCCTACGATTTAATAAATTCAACAACAGAAAATATCAAACGTAGTTGCTTCGCAAATTAGTTGATTCAAACAATTACAGATTTAAATTCTAATTTAACTATAGATTGTATAGCAAAATCCTAATATGGCCAATCCTAAAATCTCACATACAAGCATGAAATAAAACAGACCAACTATTGATACTCAACAAGGAATTAAACACTGAAAATCGAATCTCATGAATAAATTATATCAAGGTTTCATCTCCCTCAACCAAGTATAAAAGTTTAGCTACAACGATTCATGAAAAACTCAAGAAAAATTCAAAAGAAAAGAAGAAAACTTGAGAGAGAGTTGTAATACAAAACCTAGCCTCCAAAGAGATTGTAAAAGTCTGATAATAATCTCCTAAAAACGGAATAAAAGCCTAATAAAAACTAAAGTCCAAAATAAAAGAGTTTCTAAAAATAAAAAATCTTTCCCGAACCGACATCCGCGCTCGATCGCATGAGTACGTCCGATCGAGCGCATGAAAAGTTGCGAAAACACTGTTTTAAAAATTCCTCGGCCGCGCTCGATCCTATGAGTTGGTCCGATCGAGCGCATGAAAAGTGGGGAACCTACTGCCTTGAATCTTCAGATGTCACGCTCGATCCTGTGAGTTCGTATGATCGAGCGCATGAGCAAAAATCTGATTTCTTCTTAAAACTTGATAATTCCTACACATTAAACCCGTGAGTATATTATGTAGCTAAATTCATGCATAAAACAAAACTAAGATAAAACATGAACAAAGACATATGAATGTATGCAAACTACTAACAAAATAACATTAAAATATGCAAACAAAACACGACTATCAAATACCCCTACACTTAATCCTTACTCGCCCTCGAGTAAGTCGTGCAAATACAGAATGAAACAGAACAAACAAAAATCAAGAAATACTACGGAACACTGGCCTCAGTACTTTCAAAATTTTCACATCCATCCATATCCAACTCACTAACATTTTTTGAAAATTTTAAAACACAGACTAATTTCACCGCACAAACTTATAAACTCCGCAACTCAAATTCAAAACACTCTCTTCCAAATTCAATTCATGCATTCATAGATCATGAGGACTTTTCAAGGTTTCACAGGTTCAAAATGAATAGATAATCAAATTAACACACTCACAATCGGGTGAATGCAAAGAATTCTAGAGTGTGTGTGTTTCGATCAAAAAATCATACTCATTAAAAGTGTCAATTGACAGTCAATAGGAAAAATTCTCGCAACCCCTCTCCACTAGTATATTAGGCGACTGTGAGTCGGTCAATAGGTCTTAATCAGCTTATAATGTTAGGCTTGGCTCATGGCTACAATGAAGGAAAAGGAATTCAAAGAGGGAGTAAATTATGCTCTTTTTCTAAAGTTCACTCCTTTTTATTCAGATTTCAACCTCTTTGCACTTCATTGATCTCCATTTTTTTTCTATTGCTTTTCACCAACTAATTTTTTTCTTTTTTTGCACCACTTTCTTTATTCATTTTCTATCCTCTTTCACTACAATCTTTTGTTTTCAAATTTCTATCACCACATCATTCCATATCCACAATACAAAGTAGGAGCATAAAAATAATTTTGACATTCAATTTACTCCCTTAAAGGTAAAAAATAGTGTTTAGGCGATAAGTAGTAGTTGTAGTACCTTGAAACAATGCCGAATGGGGGTTTACCACAAGTTTACATGCATGCCACTCGTTTTTCAATTAGGCTCAAACAAGGTACTAGGGATAAATAATTCAGTGGGTGGCTTGAAAAGCTCAAACGATATTCAGAAAAATTGCCTACATCACTCCTAAGTCACAGTTTACCCATATCGCGCATCGAGGGGTGTCCGAACTTGTTCTAGACATGTCTCAATTCACAGTCAATTCATACAAATTTCAATCAATGCAGAAAAGAGAAATCATCAATAGTAAACGATGATCTTGCACAAAAGTCAGAAGTATGCATCTCATGTGCTCATATATCACGTGAAAGCTCAACAGTGCATCTAAGGATAATTCAAGAAAAAATTCGGCCCAAATAATCTAAACAATGCCTCAATCCTATCCATGTTTGTATGTTTCAAATTTTAGATTCAAGCACAAATCACCGAATATATAAGAGTTCACTCGTCTATTTAGTTCCATCAGTGCAAAAAGTCGGTTAGATAGACATGGGATTCAGTTACTGAACAACAAAAATAAATTTTCATCATTGGCCAGGCTACCCATTTCTTTCTCAATTCAAAACAAATGCAACAAAATGATATGACACTGATAGTCGTGTTTTGTTTGCATATTTTGTTGTTATTTTGTTATTAGTTTGCATGCATTTTATTGGTTTGTTCATGTTTTATCTTAGTTTTGTCTTTTGCATGCATTTACATTCATAACATACTCCCGGGTTTAATGTGTAAGAGATTTCAAGTTGAAGAAATGAAGGCAGAATGTTGGTCGTTTTCCATGCGCTCGAGCGGACGAACTCGAGGCGATCGAGTGCGGGCCGAGTAATTTCAAGGCAGTGAATTGCATAATATTGCGTGCTCGATCGGACGTACTCAATGCGATCGAGCGCGCTAGCCTGTTCGGGAATAATTTTATAATTTTGGAAATTTTGTTATTTTGGACTCTAGGCTTTATTAGACTCTTAATTCTATTTTTTAGGATTATTATCAGATTTTGGAGAATCTCTCTTGGAGGCTAGGTTTTGTTCTTCAATTTTCTCTCTAGTTTTCTTCTTTTCTTTTGAATTTTTATTGATTTGATGATGAATCGTTGTAGCTAAACCTTTTATACTTGGTTGAGGGAGACGAAACCTTGATATATTTTATTCATGAGATTCGATTCGTAGTGTTTAATTCTTGTTAAGTATCAATAACTGATTTGGTTTATTTCATGTTTGTATGCGAGATTTTAGGATTGGCCATCTTAGGATTTTGTTTTGCAAGCTATAGCTAAATTAGAATTCAAATCCGTAATTGTTTGAATGAACTAATTTGAAAAGCAACTACGTTTGATATTTTCTACTGTTGAATTTATTAAATTGTAGGATCAATTATTGACTAGGCTAAATACAACCGCTGGTGTTTGTGTTGTCTAGGTTCGTCAGTTTTACTAGTTTGAATACTACCGTGGATTTAAATCTAGATTGCTGTTATCTGGATTAATTTACTGGTAAGAGTTAATTTAGAATGCTGTTTTCTAATTAACTAAAATTAAGGTGAAACAAAAATTTGATTTTCAATGACGAATATTTAATAGGATTAATTATTTTTAGGGAATCGATGATTGAATGAATGAATATCAAGGGTGTAGTCGACTGATACCAAGTCTTGTCTCTTATTGATTTCTCCAGTTTAATTTTCAATCTTGCATGATAGCGATAATTTGAATATTTAATTGTTTAATTTTTTAGTAGTTAATCTGAAATCTCAAAATCCCCTTTTGTTTTCTTAGGACACACTAAATTTTTATTTTCTCGTGGGAACGATCCCTACTCACAGTACTACATTTTTAGTGATTATCTGATTGAGTTGGGTAATTTGGGCGTGACACGATTAAGTGCTACCAAATTTTGGCGCCGTTGCCGGGGAACGGTGTTAATTTATTGTGTTCATTTTATTTTTTTTTATTTTGATTAATCTCACTCTCTTCTCTTTTCTTTGTTTCTAGTTCTCTCTAGTTCATGCTTTCAGGTGACCTTGCTGAAGAAGACTTTCTCTACGATCCGGAGATTGAAAGAACTTTGCATAGGCGAAGGAGAGAACTCTGAAGGCAACAACAAGAAGCCGCTACTCGAGCTGCTTTTCCAAAAGAAGCGATGGCTGCCAATGCTAACCTGAGTCTAAGACAATTGGGCACTCCTGATCCCAATCAACAACCTTTATGCATTACTTTTCCTACATTAGAAAATAATGCTACTTTTGAGCTTAAGTCTGGATTAATTCACTTACTACCTTCCTTTCATAGTCTTGCAGGTGAGGATCCAAATAAACACTTGATGAAATTTCACGTGGTCTGCACGAGTATGAAACCCCATGGAGTGACAGAGGAACGGATTCAACTGAGAGCTTTTCCTTTCTCTTTGAAGAGTGCTGCTAAGGATTGGCTATATTACTTGCCCTCTGGCTCCATCACAACATGAACGGAGATGAAAAGAACCTTTCTGGAGAAATACTTTCCAGCCTCTAGAGCTGCGAACATCCGGAAGGAAATCTATGGTATCAAGCAATACTCCAGGGAATCACTGCATGAATACTGGGAGCGGTTCAAGAAGCTTTGTGCTAGCTGTCCGCAACACCAGATAAGTAAAAATCAATTGATACAATTTTGCTATGAAGGTTTGTTACCTCATGACAGGAGAATGCTAGACGCAGCCAGTGAAGGCGTTTTTGTGGACAAAACGCCGGTACAAGCGAGGACTTTGATAGAGAGTATGGCTGCCAACTCTCAAAAATTTGGCACCATCAGGAATGAGCATCCACCAAGGAAGAATAACGAGGTAAATGTCTCTTTCCTTGAACAGCAATTAATTGAATTGAAGTCTCTTGTCCGTCAGATGGCTGTAGGGAATGGACAGACTGCAAAGGCATGTGGAATTTGTGCTGCAGTGGGACATGCTACTGATATGTGTCCCACACTTCAAGAAGATTCGGTTGAACATGTCAATGCTATTGGAGGATTTCCTGGACCACCACAGTGGAAATATGATCCT
This sequence comes from Henckelia pumila, assembly GCF_033568475.1. Classification (NCBI taxonomy): domain Eukaryota; kingdom Viridiplantae; phylum Streptophyta; class Magnoliopsida; order Lamiales; family Gesneriaceae; genus Henckelia; species Henckelia pumila. The sequence continues at coordinate 186,228,056 of NC_133123.1, read as the reverse complement.
TATTCCAACACATACAATCCTGGTTGGAAGGATCATCCGAATATGAGATATGGGAATCCTCAAGCAAATCAATCGGGGCCTCAAGAACCACCGCACAATCAAACTTATAGGCTGCCGTATCCTCAACAGCAGCAGCATCCTCAAATTCCAAATCCAGGTGAGTTTCTTGAAAATATCGTTAAAGATCTTGCTACTAACACTGTAGCTTTTCAACAGGAAACCAGAACAAGTATTCAAAACTTGAATACCCAGATGGGACAACTCGCCACCGCCATCAATAAGCTGGAAGCACATCACTCCAATGCTTTACCATCTCAGACAATTCTGAACCCAAGAGAAAACGCAAGTGCAATCACTCTACGGAATCGGAAGGAGTTGAAGATCAAGGAAAAAGAAGTGGAGGGTTCAACCAAGGAGAAGCCACAAGAAGAACCAAAGGCGATTGATGGCAAAGCAACCAAGGAAGAAGCGCCAAGAGGTAAGTTTCCTCCACTTTCTGAATATAAGCCTGTCGCCCCTTTTCCCTTAGCATTAAAAGAGTCTAGAAAAGATGAAGGGATAAAGGATCTTTATGAGACTTTTCATAGATGTGAGATGAATATTCCGTTGTTAGATGCCATTAAGCAGGTACCTCGATACGCAAAGTTTTTGAAGGAATTGTGCACAGCAAAGAGGAAGCAGACACTGAAGGGTTGTCAAAAAGTGGAACTTGGTGAGAACGTATCTGCTGTGATCCAACGAAAATTGCCCGCAAAATGCAAGGATCCAGGTATGTTTTCTATCCCATGCACTATAGGGAATGTTAGACTTGAAAAGGCCATGTTGGATCTAGGAGCATCAATCAATGTTATGCCATATTCTATCTATGCTTCCTTGAAACTTGGTCCATTGAACAAAACTGGAATTATTATTCAGTTAGCAGATAGGTCTAATGCATACCCTAGGAGAGTAGTAGAAGATGTGTTAGTGCAAGTGAATGACTTGGTGTTTCCTGCAGATTTTTATGTGCTAGACATGGAAAACGGAGATCATAATAGTCCTATTTTGTTAGGCAGACCATTTTTGAAAACTTCCATGACCAAAATTGATGTTCACAGTGGCACACTCACTATGAAATTTGATGGAGAAGTTGTGAAATTTAATATTTATGATGCCATGAAATTTCCCGATAGTGATGATTGTGTGTTTTCTGTTGATATTGTGGATTACTTGGCACAAGATTATTGTGAGCATGCAGGAAAAGATGATCTAGAGAGGGCTATTATTGCACCCATTCAGCAGAATGATGGAATTGGATTCAGCGAGGAAGTGAAGGAGATTGAGGAAATTCTGAATAGTTCGCCTGAGCTACCTCAGTCAGGTAATGTCTCTTACATATCTTTACCAATCTCTAACACTAGGCTTCTTCCATCTGTTTTGCAGGCACCAGTGGTCGAACTAAAGACACTTCCAACCCATCTGAAGTATGTTTTCCTTGGTGAAGGAGAAACATTACCAGTCATAATCTCCAATAGTTTGGAAGCCGACCAAGAGGAACAACTAGTCAAGGTACTACAGGAGCACAAGACTGCTATTGGGTGGATTATAGCAGACATCAAGGGAATTAGCCCGTCCACATGCATGCACCGAATTTTGATGGAGGATGGAGCAAACCCCTCACGTCAACCGCAGAGGAAGTTGAATCCACCGATGATGGAGGTGCTCAAGGCTGAAATTTTGAAACTACTTGAAGTTGGAGTCATTTACCCAATTTTTGACAGTTAGTGGGTCAGCCTAGTACAAGTGGTACCCAATAAAATCGGGATAACTGTGGTGAAAAACAAGGATGATGAATTGTTTTCCACCCGCATTCAAAACGGGTGGAGGGTTTGTATTGATTATAGGAAGTTAAATGTGGGAACCCGAAAGGATCACTTTCCTTTGCCATTTATTGATCAAATGATTGAACGTTTAGCATGCCATCCTTATTATTATTTTCTTGATGGGTATTCTGGTTATTTTCAGATTGCTATTGCGCCAGAGGATCAAGAAAAGACGACATTCACATGCCCGTTTGGAACCTTTGCGTATCGACGGATGCCCTTTGGAATTTGCAATGCACCGGCCACGTTCCAACGGTATATGGTTAGCATTTTTTCGGACTTCATCGAGCATATCTTAGAAGTTTTCATGGATGATTTTACTGTCTATGGTGATTCATTTGAAACTTGTCTGTCTAACCTTGCACTTGTCCTTAAAAGGTGTGTCGAAACCAACTTGGTTTTAAATTCTGAAAAATGTCATTTTATGGTTAGGCAAGGTGTTGTATTGGGTCATGTTGTTTCATATAAGGGAATAGAGGTAGATAAGGCTAAAATCGATATCATTCAGTCTCTCCCTTATCCAACATGTGTGCGGGAAGTGCGTTCTTTTCTTGGCCATGCAGGTTTCTACAGGAGATACATTCAGGACTTCGCCAAGATAGCATCCCCCATGTGCAAGCTATTGCAAAAAGATGTTCCGTTTGAGTTTGATGCACCATGCAAAACATATTTTGATCAACTCAAAGATTCCTTGACATCTGCACCAATAATCCAGCCACTGGATTGGAGCAAGACATTCGAGATCATGTGTGATGCCAGTGACTATGCAGTTGGCGCTGTTTTAGGACAAAAAGTTGGGAAAGCATCGCATGCTATCTACTACGCTTCGCGTATCCTGAACGATGCCCAACGAAACTACTCCACCACTGAAAAGGAGCTTTTAGCTGTGGTCTTTGCATTAGAAAAATTTCGCTCTTATTTACTTGGTACTAAAGTTATTGTTTACTCTCATCATGCAGCTTTTCGTTTTCTGATGGCGAAGAAGGAGGCAAAGCCAAGGCTGATCCGATGGATACTACTTATGAGCGAATTTGATGTAGAAATCAAAGACAAAAGAGGGACCGAGAATCAAGTTGCTGACCACTTGAGTCGCCTAGTTCATGTTGATGAGGAGCTGAATTTGCAAGAAGAATTTCTTGATGAGCAATTATTTTCAGCAAGCGCCGAATTACCCTGGTACGCAAACATTGTGAATTATTTAGTTACTAATGGGTTTCCCTCTGAATTTTCAAGTTCGCAAAAGGACAAGGTGAGGAGCGATGCAAAGTATTATGTGTGGGATGATCCATACTTGTGGAAACACTGCGCTGATCAAGTGATACGTCGATGTGTACCCGCGAGCGAGGTAATCCCTATCCTCACGTTTTGTCATTCTTATGCATGTGGTGGACATTTTGGAGCGAAAAGGACAGCAAGGAAGGTGTTGGAAAGTGGATTTTTTTGGCCCTCCCTGTTTCGAGACGCTTACATGTTCTGTAAGTCGTGTACTCAATGCCAAAAAACAGGTAATATCTCCCAACGAAAGGAGATGCCCCAGCAACCTATTCTTGTTTGTGAAATCTTCGATGTTTGGGGCATCGACTTCATGAGACCTTTTCCTAGTTCTTATGGATACATTTCTATATTGCTTGTTGTGGATTATGTCTCGAAGTGAGTGGAAGCAAAGGCCACCCGGACTGACGATTCGAAAGTTGTTGCAGAGTTTATCAAGCATAACCTTTTCTCTAGGTTTGGAATTCCGAGAGCTCTCATCAGTGATAGAAGTACACATTTCCACAACCAAACTGTGGCGAGTTTGCTTAAAAAGTACCATGTGACGCACAGGATCTCCACTGCATATCATCCACAATCCAACGGGCAAGCTGATATATCGAACAGAGAGATCAAATATATCCTGGAAAAGACCATGAATCCTACTAGAAAGGATTGGAGCTTGCATTTGGATGATGCCTTATGGGCGTACAGAACTGCGTTCAAGACACCAATTGAAATGTCTCCATATCGACTGATTTTTGGGAAACCATGTCATTTGCCACTGGAATTGAAGCACAGAGCCTATTGGGCAATCAAACACTTCAACATGCAAATGGATGAGAGCGGCGAGCACCGGAAGCTACAGTTGCAAGAATTAGAAGAAATCCGCAATGATGCTTATGTCAGCTCTAAGATCTACAAGGACAAGACAAAGGCCTTCCACGACAAGATGATCTCTAGAAGGAACTTCGAAGTCGGTCAGAAAGTGCTGCTCTATCATTCACGACTTCGGTTGTTTCCAGGTAAGTTACGTTCACGTTGCAATGGACCATTTGTTATTACTAATGTCTTTATTCATGGTGCAGTCGAAATTCAAAGTTTGGACACATCCAAAACATTCAAGGTGAATGGCCACCGGCCGAAGCACTACTATGAAGGCGTCCAAGTTAACGTAGGAGAGGAAGAGCATGATATCACTCTTGATTCTGAGATAATTTTTCTGATGGATTCGTCAGGAAACTTCTTTGAGAAGTCTGAGTTGAGATACCATCTGTATAAGATTGACCGATTGGTGAAAGCTACTACTGTTTTCCGTACAGAATGATTCTTAGACTTAATCAGATTATTGATATTCCGTCAGAATTTTGTCAGATTGTTTGATTGCCAGATTTGGGCGTTTCAGACAGAGATCTTTGATATACCCTTTCTTGGTATATTCTTCAAAGAGGATTTTGTTATTCTATTGCAGCTGAGTGCTTTTGTTATCCTCAGAACGACGGACAGTCAGAACAGACGTTATTTTATTAGAGGCTTTGCCGAGCTAAAGTGCTAGGCTGACCCAATATCTGTATAGCCTGAATTGGACTAGGTGAGGGTGAGTTGTAGTGACCCTTACCCGGATCACCTACTAACAGAACTTAGGCATGCAATCAACTTAATTAAACAGATATCAGAATAAAACTGCGGAAACCATAAACGTTATACAATCCCAAGTAAAGGAATCTGTAATTTATCCAAATAATATACAACCAAATCGAATAGCTGTATCAACCTCAAAACAATAGAAATAAAACCTAGACGAAGCTCCAGCTGGTCAACCACTGACTAGCCCCTCTTGGATCTACCCGCCTCATCCAATCGCAAACCTGCCCCATGGAATAGGGTGTCCAGAAACACAGAGTACGAGACGTGAGCATAAAACGCTCAGTACGAGAGTATGAGTATACATTCATGCAAAGTGAACTCCCTATAAACTCGAGGTCAAAGATCAGATAACAGAGACAGACCGGGCCCTGGTATGTAGCACGCTATGCCGTCGCTTCAGGAGGTGGCTCCCATACCATAATACAAGTGGATATGCCGGACCCAAATCGATGAAAGTCCAACCACTAACAGGATAGGGAAAAACCCTACTAACAGACATCTCGAAGGAGATAGCTCAGTATGCAAATGAATGCAGCATAAATCAATGACATATAAACCATGCAGTCACATAATACATGCATACTCAGTCAGGATATCTCGAACAGTACTTGCGTACCTCAAAACAGTGCAAGCTCTACCAACTCTAGGTCCACGCCTATAGTCTGCTCTACACTGCCAAATAATACTACTATCATTAAAGTGCTCTAAAAGCCTTAACTAAGCTATTGCATACTCCTAAATATTTATAGGAAGCAAAAGCTATACCTTCATCCGTCGTTAGCCCTTTGATGTCGATGCCTCCAGAACTTGGGCACAACTCTGCTGCGACTTCCGAACGCCTCGTGGACCGCCGGGTCAAGACTAGGAAGGCTAGAACAACTCGAATAGACTAGAAAGGAGAGGAAAATACTCGGAATTGGCAATTGGAAATGAAGCCCCGGCCCTCTATTTATAGACAACGATCGAAACTTTCGATCCTCGATCGGAACGTCCGATCCTGCCATCGGAGCTTCCAAAGATCCTGATCTGCCACGTGTCAAAATATCACTGGTTGACTTCGGATAGGGGTGATCGGAGCTTACGATCCTGATCGGAGCTTCCGATCTAGCCAATCGTCATGCCTGACGTAATATGATCGGAGCTTCCGATCCTGTTCGGAACTTCCGAACCTACCTTCGGAGCTTCCGAACTCTATTCAAGTAATTATGATTAATTCCTTAATTACTGATTTTGGTTACAGGCTACTACATTCTCCCTCACTTAAGATATTTCGTCCTCGAAATCAGATCTTAAGTACTGAATGTAATACAAAAATCAGAAACATTCTTTATTCAAATCAAACGTTTACAGAGTTTGCAACTGAATACAACTTAAGAATGAAATCAAAACAACTCAGGATGGTCTTCATGCATCCTGTCCTCAAGCTCCCAAGTAGCTTCCTCAGTGCCTCGGCACTGCCACTGAACTAAAACCAAAGGAATGACTTTTTTCCGCAAAACCTTATTCTTAAAATCCAGGATACGAATAGGTTTCTCAACATAGGTCAAATCCTTGTTCACCTGAACCTCAGACCGCTGCAGAATGTGAGATTCATCTACCACATACTGTCGCAACAGAGATACGTGGAACACGTCGTGAATACTGGATAGATGCGTTGGCAAAGCTAGCCGATAAGCCAAATCGCCAATGCTCTCCAAGATCTCAAACGGACCGATAAACCTGGGAGACAACTTGCCCTTAAGGCCAAATCTGAGAATCTTGTACGTCTTGTTGCTCCCAGGATGAAAACTCAACTGATAAACACTGCGTTTCATACCCTTCCACCAGAAACGAGTACGTAGATCCTTGTACGTCTTGTTGCTCCCAGGATGAAAACTCAACTTAGTGCGATGTGCCTGAGACAAAATCTCCTCTCGCAACTCTTCATCCTGCGGAATCACAAGCCTACCAGACAAACACAGAAAGCCATCTAACTGATAATGAAATCCAGACGAGCTACCCTCGTTAGCTAGACGAGCTAAACGCTGGGTCTTCGAATCAGACATCTGAGCATCTCGGATCCGCGAATACAAGGCTGGCTCAGATAATATCGCAAACATCTGGATACTCTGCATACCTTTCTTATGCTTGAAGGTATAACCTGAAGTACAACAGTCACTGATTGCACTAGACATCGAACAAGTCTGAAGTGCGGATAGTCGCACCTTGTGACTCAAAGCATCAGCGGTGAGATTAGCAGCTCCCGGATGGTACTTAATCTCGCAATCATAGTCCTTAAGCAAGTCCATCCAACGTCTCTGCCTCATGTTCAACTCCGCTTGAGTGAAAAAATATTTGAGACTCTTATGGTCGGTGAAGATCTCAAATTTCTCGCCATACAGATAATGACGCCAGATCTTCAAAGCGAACACAATGGCTGCTAACTCCAAATCGTGGACTGGATAGTTGTCCTCGTGAAGCTTCAGCTGTCTAGAAGCGTATGCGATCACATGCCCATTCTGAGTCAGAACACAACCTAACCCCTGAAGAGAAGCATCAGTGTATACCACATACCCTCCAGATCCTGACGGTAATGCCAACACTGGCGCAGAAGTCAACCGCCATCGAAGCTCACAGAAATTCTCCTCACACTCGGAGGACCACTCGAAATCCACACCCTTACGGGTAAGCTGCGTCAACGGTCGAGCTAACTGAGAGAAGTTCAGAATGAAGCGACGATAATACCCTGCTAGACCCAGAAAACTACGGATCTCAGCAACTGTCATCGGACGCGACCAATTAAGTACCGCTTCAATCTTGCTTGGATCAACATAAATCCCCTCCTTGGATATGATATGGCCAAGAAAGACCACTCTATCCATCCAGAACTCACACTTGCTCAGCTTGGCGTACAACTGCTCATCTTGAAGAGTCTGTAGTACCAACTGCAAGTGAGAAACATGCTCTTCCGTATTACACGAATACACAAAAATGTCGTCAATGAATACCACGACAAACTTGTCCAAATACTCCCTGAAAACACGGTTCATCAGATCCATGAATATAGCCGGCGCATTAGTCAAACCAAATGGCATTACTAGAAACTCGTAATGCCCATAGCGAGTACGGAATGCAGTCTTGGCTATGTCCTGATCACGGACTCTCAAATGATGATACCCAGATCTCAAGTCAATCTTGGAGTAAACTGACGTGCCCTGCAGCTGATCAAAAAAGTCATCAATACGAGGCAACGGATACTTGTTCTTCACAGTGACTCGATTCAGCAGCCGATAGTCAATGCACAGCCGCATCGACCCATCCTTTTTCTTTACAAAAAGAACAGGAGCTCCCCAAGGAGATACACTAGGATGAATGTACCCCTTGTCCAAAAGATCCTGTAGCTGATTCTTCAACTCACGCATCTCTGAAGGAGCCAGATGATACGGTGCTCTAAAAATAGGCGAAGTACCCGGCATCAACTCTATGCCAAACTCGACTTACCTAGCAGGAGGAAAACCCGGAATCTCATCAGGAAATACATCTGGAAATTAATCCACAACAGGAATGCTCTCTATCCCAATGCTCTCAGCGGACAAATCAACTGCATAGATAAGGTAGCCTTCCTCGCCAGACTCTAGAGCTCGACAGGCTCTCAAAGCTGATACCAAAGGCATCGGGGGTCGCGCTCCCTCACCATAGAAAAACCAGCTCTCACTCCCCTCCGGATGAAAGTGTACTAACCTCTGATAGAAGTCCACTAAAGCTCGATAGGTAGTCAACATATCTATTCCCAAAATTCAATCAAAGTCATCCATCTCCAGGACCATGAGATTCGCTAACAGAATGTTCCCTTCGAACTCTAAAGGGCAACCCATCACTAGACGCTTAGCCAATGCAGATTGGCCCGTCGGAGTAGAAACAGACATCACTACGTCTAGTGCAATGCATGGTAACTTATGCCTCTTAACAAAACGTGCAGAAATCAAGGAATGAGATGCACCAGTGTCAATAAGTACAAGAGCAGGTATACCATAAAGCAGAAATGTACCTGCGATGACTTTCTTATTCTCCTCCACTGCCTGATCATGTCTCAGGGCAAACACCTGGCCAAAAGCTCGTGGCCTCAAATGAGAACTCCCAGCAGGCTGTCCCTGCGACCTCTGCTGTACGGTGGCCTGAGAACCAGATCCTGAACCAGATCCAGAACCGCCTCCCCCAGATAGTGGACAATCTCTCCGGATATGACCAGTCTCTCCACAATGGAAACAAGCTCCACAAGCTCTATGACACTTGTCGGATGGATGGTTCTTCCCACAGTGATCACACTTGTCCTTCTTACCGAAACGGACAACACCTCCAGAACCAGAGGAAGAAGTAGATCCAGACTTCTTGAAAGATTGGGCACGGGGACCCAAAGAACTAGCAGACCTTGACTGAGGGAAAGACCTATTCCGCAAAATGTTGTCCTCCGCCTAGTGACAACGGCTCACCAAACCCTCGTAGGACATGTCATCGCCAACCGCCACACGATCATGGATCTCAGGGTTAAGGCCCTGAAGGAACAGATTATACTTCATCCCAGAGCTATCAGCAATCTCGGGGCAATAGGATAGCAGATCAAAGAACTTCTGCTGATACTCATCAATAGACATGGCTCCCTATCGCAGACTCAGAAGCTCGCCTGCCTTCGACTGACGGAGTGTAGGAGGAAAATACAGCTTCTGAAAAGCTGTGCAGAACTCGGCCCAGGTGGCCACTCCTCTCGTCGCCACAAAAGGTGCAGAAGTAAACCTCCACCACCTACGCGCACGTCCATCCAGAAGATAACCCAGGGTCTCCATCTTCTGCTCCTCGGTGCATTGGAAAGTCTAAAAAGTCGTCTCCATGCGGTCTAACCAGTTCTCCGCATCCTCCGGAGACTCACCTCCAACTAAGGGCTTAGGACCCATTGCTAAGAATCGACGCACAGTGAAATGTTCGTCATCATGATGACGATGATGCCGTTCTCGACGAGGCTCCCGGTCGGCATCAACCCAACGCCCACCAATACTGCCATGAGAACTCCGGTCGTCACGATCTGCCATCTAAAAAGTACCTCACAGTTACCTTATGCAGAGTCTAAATCCCAAGAATACTATGCATGCTCCGATACCATAAATGTAGTGAACCTTACCCGGATCACCTACTAACAGAACTTAGGCATGCAATCAACTTAATTAAACAGATATCAGAATAAAACTGCGGAAACCATAAACGTTATACAATCCCAAGTAAAGGAATCTGTAATTTATCCAAATAATATACAACCAAATCGAATAGCTGTATCAACCTCAAAACAACAGAAATAAAACCTAGACGAAGCTCCAGCTGGTCAACCACTGACTAGCCCCTCTTGGATCCACCCGCCTCGTCCAATCGCAAACCTGCCCCATGGAATAGGATATCCAAAAACACAGAGTACGAGACGTGAGCATAAAATGCTCAGTACGAGAGTATGAGTATACATACATGCAAAGTGAACTCCCTATAAACTCGAGGTCAAGGATCAGATAACAGAGACAGACCAGGCCCTGGTATGTAGCACGTTGTGCCGTCGCTTCAGGAGGTGGCTCCCATACCATAATACAAGTGGATATGCCGGACCCAAATCGATGGAAGTCCAACCACTAACAGGATAGGGAAAAACCCTACTAACAGACATCTCGAAGGAGATAGCTCAGTATGCAAATGAATGCAGCATAAATCAATGACATATAAACCATGCAGTCACATAATACATGCATACTCAGTCAGGATATCTCGAACAGTACTTCCGTACCTCAAAACAGTGCAAGCTCTACCAACTCTAGGTCCACGCCTATAGTCTGCTCTACACTGCCAAATGATACTACTATCATTAAAGTGCTCTAAAAGCCTTAACTAAGCTATTGCATACTTCTAAATATTTTTAGGAAGCAAAAGCTATACCTTCGTCCGTCGTTAGCCCTTTGATGTCGATGCCTCCAGAACTTGGGCACAACTCTGCTACGACTTCCGAACGCCTCGCCGACCGCCGGGTCAAGCCTAGGAAGGCTAGAACAACTCGAATAGACTAGAAAGGAGAGGAAAATACTCAGAATTGGCAATTGGAAATGAAGCCCCGGCCCTCTATTTATAGACAAAGATCGGAACTTCCGATCCTCAATCGGAACGTCCGATCCTGCCATCGGAGCTTCCGAAGATCCTGATCTGCCACGTGTCAAAATATCACTTGTTGACTTCGGATAGGGGTGATTGGAGCTTCCGATCCTGATCGGAGCTTCCGATCTAGACAATCGTCATGCCTGACGTTATATGATCGGAGCTTCCGATCCTGCATCGGAGCTTCCGATCCTGTTCGGAACTTCCGAACCTACCTTCGGAGCTTCCGAACTCTATTCAAGTAATTATGATTAATTCCTTAATTATTGATTTTGGTTACGAGCTACTACATGAGTGGTCCATGCCATCTCTTAAGCTCAATTATTACCAGACTTGGTAATTCATGGTACCTAGCCTGAAGGTCCATGTGTCGTATTAGAGGAAGATATGAAACTCTCTGACTCCGAGAGGAGAAGATCTGGAGTTTGGTGCTTGATCCTGCACTAGCTGACGAGTGTCGCTAACTCCTATGGAGTTTTGTACAGTGACATCTATCAGATGATTATCTGGATGAAATATTTTGATGAATTGTACGAGCAGAATTGAAAACCTCTTTGTTTTGGGATGATACTTTTCTGAGTCACCTGTTTTGGACCAGATTTGTTTCGAGGTATTTTGATCAGATGATGATTGTCTGATGTGAATGAAGATGGCTTAGACTAGACAGTTTAATTATATGAATGTTAGATGCAGACTTTCGTATTTGGATCGGAAAGATAAAATTTTTCTCAAGAATTCTACTTTCATAAGAATTTTCAGATATGAGAAGAGAGAGAAATCGTCTCTGAGATTGATTAATCTCACTAGAGTCTGGAGATGATAGGCGTTCTTGCCTACAGACTTGTTTCGTTCCGTCTCTTTCTAATTTTCACGAGGTGATTTCTGTCTTTCGTTGCGGATTATCGCCAGATCCGTGTTGCTGAATTACCCAACCATAATTTTCTTATGCTTTTTAGTTGATGAGGCCGGAATTTGACGAGTTACCAAATTGCCTGAGACGACCGATTCAGAGTATGACCGAACAGAGAAGCAGCTCCGAAACAAACAGAGTCAGTTTGTGCTAGTTCAGTTGAGCCATTACGGTTTTTAAGAAGAGATTTGGGAAATAGAGTGCGATTTGAGACAACGGTTTCTGGACTTATTCTGAGAGATGAATTATTTTCCAGCTTTGGATATTATTCCTTTTCTTTTGAGATTGAACCGTAATTGATTTCGAGGACGAAATCAGTTATTAGAGGGGGAGAATTGTAACGCCCCGAAATCATCTTAATTCAGTTTATTTGAGATAATTAGAGATTACAGAAGTCAAGAGTCGACTTGATTTTGATCAGGGTCTATTTTGCAAATTTTGGATTTTTTAGGGACTAAAATGAAAAATTGGACTTTATTAGATGTTTAATAAAGAGTTTACTTCTCTTTTCACTCCATCTCCTCCCCCATCTCGCCATTCCTCCATTGAAGAACCAACGTGAACTTCCAAGCTTTCAGATTTCAGTTTCCGGTCGATCCGTCCGTTAGAATTTATTTCTGAAGGCAGATTAGCGATCACGATAGTTAGAGCTTCGTTCTATAGTAAGTTTTTCTCCGATCAGTTGCACTCATATTTTCGGATGTTTTTAGAATCGATTTAGTTTCGGTTATGTTGTTTTTGAACGAGTTCGTATCGTTTATTCTCAGTCGGTTTTGAAATAGAGCGTCGTTCGGAATTGTTATGACTTTTGGAAGAATTTTCGAAATAATGGAGATTTTGAGATGTGTTGGATTTGAGTTGTTATTGTTGTTTTAGCATTGATTTGAGTTGTTTGCAATGATGTACTGCTGTCTGCGTTTCCGGTTTGATCAGTTTATAGCTGTTATGCCGCCGGTTTGAGTTTTGGGAATTTGAACCGTTTGAATTGTACAACTTTGGCAAATGAGTTTTTTTGTCGTTGTTGATCATATTTTTCCTATGTATAGATTCGTTTGAAGTTTGTCGAGCCCAAAGCTAGCAGAAGTCGATCGTCGAAGAGTTGAACGAAGAGCGGTAAAGAGTTTACCTTGAGCGATGTTGTTTAGGTTGTATAGTTTTTGATATAACCTTTTATTGTAGCTTATCTAGAGTTGGAGCTATTCGTATCAAAAGGTACAAGCAGTCATCGTTTAGCAGGATAGCACACTCGAGACAGTTGGTTCTTGAGTTTTCCTTAAAATCACATACTTGCATCAATGCTTGTTCTAGAATGAGAAACTTGTATTTGTTTGATTTAACTCTTGTTATTATTTGATTTATGGTTAAATGCTTTGTGTCCTTAATATGCATTCATATTGAGCCTAAATCATTGCTTTCAGCGGGCAGAACGACACTTTTTGTTAGACGATTTGGGGGCTATAATCGAGTGGCCTGGGTGTAGCGGTTCACCTAGTGTCAGCATACTCCTTATAGTCGCACCAAAGTCTAGAGGATGGAGATACGTGACACCACCTCGATCGGGAGATTCGGTGGGTTGTTTACGTGATCTCACCCTCGGGATGCCAAAAGCAGAGCAACAATTCCTTGATTATCAGAGTTGATATCCCTGTTTTAAAGACATGCATTTCATTCGTATTAACTTTGTAGATGTTGTCTTTATATCATGTTATTGATATATATTACCTGTTATTGTGTAATGCCCCGATTTTATCTTAAATATGTTTATTTGAGTTAATCAGAGATTACAGAGTTCAAGAGCCGACTTGATTTTGATCAGGGTCTATTTTGCATATTTTGGAAATTTCAGGGCCTAAAGTGCAAATTTGAGTTTTTATATATTATCTACACTTGGTTTAAGTTGGAAAAGTCTTCATCTCCTTCTCCAAGCCGTCTCCTTCACCATTGTTGCGCCCCAAGCTTTCTTCAAGCTTCCAGATTTTTTCCCGAGCTCAATCTATCCGTTGGAATTTATTTCTGAAGGCAGATTAGCGATCACAGCAACAAGAGCTCCGTTATATCGTAAGTTTCTATTCGATCAGCTAGACTTCTATTTTCGAATGTTGTTAGAATCGATTGAGTTTCGGTTATGTTGTTCTTGACAGAGTTCTGATCGTTTATTCTCAGTCGGTTTTCAACTAGAGCGTCGTTCGGATTTGTTATGATTTTTGGAAGCCTATTTTCGAAAATTGAGTTTTGTGATTTGTTGGGTTTGAGCCTTTATTGTTGTATTAGCATTGATATGAGATGATATCGATATTATACTGCTGTCTGCATTTCCGATTTGATCAGTTTATAGCCGTTATGCCGCCGGTTTGAGTTTTGGAATTTTGAACCATTTTTGAGTTATAGAACTTTGGCTATTGAGTTTTGATTGTCGTTGTTGATCTTCTTTCCTCCGTACAGATCGTTTGGATTTTGTCGAGCCCTGTGTTAGTAGCATTCGATCGTCGAAGAGTTGGACGAAGAGCTGTAAAGAGTTTACCTTGAGCCTTGTTGTTGTTTAGGTTGTATAGATTTTGATATAACCTCTTTTCTAGCGTATCCATAGTTGACGCTACTTGCATTGAAAGGTAAAAGCAGTCATCGTTTAGCGGGATAGCATACTCCAGATAGTTGGTTCTTGAGTTTTCCCTTAAAATCACATACTTGCATCAATACTTGTTTTAGAATGTGGAGCATGTATTTTGTTGTTTAAGTTTTATTATATGGCTTAAATGAGTTATGTTTTCTTATGCATTCATCTTGAGCCAAACCTTTGATTTGTCAGACAGAACGACCCTTTTTATTTAAACGTTTTGGGGGCTATGTTGCGAGTGGCCTGGGTTGTAGAAGTTCACCTAGTGTCATCATACTCCTCATAGTCGCACCAAAGTCTAGGGGATTGGGATACGTGGTACCACCTCGATTGGGAGAGTCGGTGAGTTGTTACGTGATCTCATCCTCGGGATCCCAAAAGCAAAGCAGCAATCCCTTGTTTATCAGAATTGATATCCCTATTTTTAAGACATGCATATCATTCGTTTTGATTTGATTATGTTGTCTTGAAAGCATGTTGTTGTTATATATTACTTGTATTACTTGTTATGTTGCTTTTACTGGGAATATCATTCTCACCGGAGTTATCCGGATATTGCTTTGTTTTGTATGTGTACTTGGTAACAGGAGAGGCAGGATCAAGTCAGCGAAGACCTAGTTAGCATCAAGAGTGAGAGATAGAAGTGAGACTAGGTTTAGAAGTTGAATTCAACATGTCAATCTAGTCTATGTTTTGAAGCGTGTTTAGAACTCAAACTTTGATTGAAGGTTGTCTTTGCATCTGATTCGAACTTGTTATGTTTTTATTTGGTTTGTAATAGCTAGAACCGATGCATGTTCTATCCTTTTGAGCAGTTGATCAACTCTAGAAGTTCATGTATTAAATGGAGAGTTTGCGATTGTAATGCATGATTATGATTTGAATGTTTTGGATTTGAGTTTTATCAAGTCTTCTGTTGTATAATTGCATCTGTACTTTCATGGCTTGATCGGTGATATTTGACCAATCAAGCGAGTGACATATTGTCTTGTTTCTGTTCTTGTTTCAGGGTGCCCGCACAATCGGTGGTTTTTGACCAATCGAGCGGTGCTGGGTTGTAATCCCGGGAAGAAAGTTGAAACTTTTGGGCTCGCTCGATCGGTTTAATTCTACCGATCGAGCGAGGCACTATTTCAAAAAAAGAATTTATTTATTGCTTTTAATCTTGGATCTTGTATGCTTAATTATTGTTTACTCCGAGATTAGTTGTTTAGAACCGAGATCTCACATATTGCATGTTATGTTTCTTTACTAGGAATATCATTTTCACCGGAGTTATCCGGCTGTTGCTTTGTTTTGTATGTGTACTTGGCAACAGGTAGGGCAGGATCAAGTCAGAGAAGGCTTGGTTAGCTTCGAGATCAAGGGATAGAAGTGAGACTCGGTTTAGAAGTCGAATCAGCATGTCAATCTAGTTTATGTTTTGAAGCATGTTAGAACTCGAACTTGTTGATGTTTGTAGTTCCTATTATTCGAATATTGTGGATTGAATGTTGTCGTTGCATGTTTTATGAACCTTGTTATGTTTGGAATGGTTATTGGTTTTAGTTTGGCGAGTAAATTTTTGGTATATTTGTTCTGGTGCAGGGGGCGCCCGGTCTGCAGTTTTTAGCAGACCGAGCGCACCCCCCCCCTTTTTAGCAACACAACAGGGCTGCTGTTTTGATCGTGCCCGAGCGGTAGTTTTCTACCTCTCGAGCGCGGCACCCCTTTAAAAAAAACTTTTATTGCTTTTAATCTTGGATCTTGTATGCTTAATTGTTGTTTAATCTGAGATTAGATGTTTAGAACCGAGGTCTCGCATCAAGGATCTAAGTTCAAATATTTATGACTATGTTTCAGTACAGTTTATTCAGTTACGGTGATTATATTCGACTTAGCCATGCATATGTTTCATTTATGTTCACTTCTTTCCTTTAGAGATCATTTATTCAAATTAAGGGCACAAAGTATTTTATTATCAAGCTATTTTTAATCTGCATGTGCATGTATTTATGTAATACTCATTATTTCCCCCATATTCTTGTTGGGCCCCTAGGCTCACTACATCTACTTGGTGCAAGTATAAGTTATCTTTGAGATAGAGGGGCAAGACTATCGAGTGGACTGCGATGCAGGCACGGCACATCCCTCCGAGCTATGCTAGTCTTCCGCAGAAGTTTATTTTAAACACTTTATAGCTATTTATTTTGTTGTTTGGAAAAATGTAAACGCAAGGATTTATTGATCGTCTTTGGGCATGTAAACATCAAAGTGTTATTTATTTTGGATGGTTGAATTGTCAGATCTTTTTCTCTGGTTCTCGTTTCTTTCTCGGTCTAGTTTTTTTGTACTGTTGGTCGTATTTTTAGTTGTTGTCTATAACAGGCGGGTTTGAATATGTATAGAGAGGTCATGCCGAAAATTTTCTTAAAATCTGCATTTTATTTAATTATTATTTAATGTATAGTTAGGGTCGTTTCAATTGGTATCAGATTATGGTTCTGGTTTGGGTTGTGCCTACTACTGGTTGCAAGAAACTCGAGAAATCTCGCCTCAAAGTCTATAATTTTTAATGAATTTTATATGGTAGTCGTTGTTGATTTATTACTTTAAATATTTTGATGTCACATTCTTTTTAAAATATTTTCAAAACAAGATGTTTAATTTATTTAAGTGTGTAGTTTAGTGTTTATTTTCGTTTAAAAACTTCTTTTATAGTTTAAAGTGTACTATTTGACTGTTTATTTTTATAGCATGCGGTTCCAAGTTAAACGGAGTTAGTGTATCAATATTCCCTCCAGATTTGGGCAGTACGGGGATGTTGTTTGAGTTATTAGGTAGTACTAATAATTTTGATGAGTTTGTAGGAGTTTGCTGGAAAGTATTAAACTTGCGTATTAGAAGATATTAATTGATCTGTCATTGTTGTAATTTATTCTCTTATGGATGGAATTTAGTCGGATAAAAATAATTGTATAGTTTGCTTAGAAATTGATAGAGGTATGTTTTTCAGTTAAGTTAGTGAATCGAACTCGTGTGAAGACTTGGGTTACGAATTTGGTTTTATATTATTATGGATAGTTTGAGTTTTTCTTTGTTTATTCAGGCAAGTATGATTTTGGGGAAATAGTGAGTCGTTTACTATGAGCCTTTCAATTTTGTGAACTATTATTCCGATAATTATTTCCTTATTCTTCAATTATGCTTGTATCCATTGCAACATATACTTTTGAGTATCTGAAATTTATTTGCACATCCTTGGTTCATTTATAGGATCGTACGACGTCAGTCAACGTTGTATTCTGCTATTTTGACCTTGGTCATAATTCTTAATAAAATCTTGTTAATATTTCACACTTCTTGAATTTTTCTCCGGTTCTAGAGCCACATGTTGATGTGAGTGAGATTCATCTTATCTTTCTTTTTGGTGATCTACTTATGTTGGGGCTGGCATCTGAATATACCTTAGGATCGTTGTTTTCCCTTGTGTGGACTTCTCACGACTGAAGTCACACCGATTGCCTTAATTGTACTTTTATTGTTTGAGAATGATTCATTACCCACGGATGAATGATTACGAGATTTGGATCTAGCTGGCTCATGTTCATTATTCATGAAACCTCCATTATTATTCATTCACCTCTAGAATTGAATTATGAGTGAGTTGTTTTCACTTATCTAGATTTTTATTTTCAGCTCTTTTGTTTGTAATGCTTGCATTATTTCATTTCACATTAAGCAGCATTACTTTTATGTCTATTTCCTTTCATGATCCATCATGATGAGGATTTGGTTGGATCATAATTTCAATTATTATTTCAAATTCTTGTGTAGAGAATTGGCTCGTAGCCGCTTAGTAAGTTTTTAGACTATTGGAATTTAGTATTATTACTAGATAAATCCTAAGTTATCATTGTGTTCTGAGGAATGACGACTATCAATTATATCTGGTTCTAGCGAGTAGATTGCTAGGTAGTAAATTAATTGAATGGGTTGTTTCAATTTTAAATAGGATCGTTAAGAGTAAACAGATGATTTTGGTAAGTTGAATGACTGGTCATGTGAGACATCGGTTCTAAACAACTAATCTCGGATTAAACAATAATATACATACAATAATCCAAGGTTAAAATCATAGAATAATTTTTTTTTAAAGAGAGCCTCGCTCGATCGGTAAGATTCAACCGATCGAGCGAGCCAAAAAGTGCCAACTCTCTGCTCGAACAAACCAGCTCCCTCGATCGGTCAAAAACCACCGATCAAGCGGGCACCCTGCAGCAAGAATAGAAACAAGGCAAAATGTCACTCTCTTGATCGGTCAAATCTTACCGATCGAGCGGTGACAGAACAAAAGCATAATACAGCAGAAACTTGATGCAACTCAAATCCACAACATTCAAATTATAATCATGCATTACCATCACAATCACTCCAACTAATACATGAAGTTCTAGAGTTGATCAACTGCACAGAAGGATAGAACATGTCTCGATTCTAGCAATTACAATCCGAATACAAAACATAACAAGTTTGAATTCTAACATGCCTCAAAACATAAAACTATGTTGGCATGCATATTCAACTTCTAAATCGAGTCCCACTGCTATCTCTTAGACTTGATGCTAACCAGGTCTTCGCTGACTTGATCTTGCCCCTCCTGTTGCCAAGTACACATACAAAACAAAGCAACAGCCGGATAACTCCGGTGAGAAAGATATTCCCAGTAAAAGCAACATAACAAGTAATACAACAACAAACATGATTTAAGGAAACAACATAATCAATATCAACGTAATGAAATGTATGTCTTTAAATCGGAATATCAATTCTAATAAACGAGGGATTGCTGCTGTGCTTTTTGGGATCCCGAGGATGAGATCACGTAACGACTCACCGACTCTTCCAATCGAGGTGGTGATCGAGGTGGTGCCACGTATCCTACTCCCCTAGACTTTGGTGCGACTATAAGGAGTATGCTGACACTAGGTGAACCTCTACACCCAGGCCACTCACAGTATAGCCCCCAAAACGTCTAAACAAAAAGGGTTGTTCTGCCCGCTGAAATCAAAGGTTTGGCTCAATATGAATGCATAAGAAAACATAAAGCATTAAGCCATATAACAAAACTCAATCAACAATAAAATACAAGTTCCACATGCTAGAACAAGTATTGATGCAAGTATGTGATTTATAAGGGAAACTCGTGAACCAACTGTCCCGAGTATGCTATCCCGCTAACGATGACTGCTTTTACCTTTAAATGCAATAGCTCCAACTCTGGATAAGCTACAATAAAATGTTATATCAGAAACTATACAACCTAACAACAACAACGGCTCAAGGTAATCTCTTTACCATTCTTCATCCAATCTCTTCGACTATCCAATGCTGTCAACACCGGTCTCGACAACTCCAAACGAATCTGTACGGAGACAAAAGATCATCAACAACGATTGTCAAACTCAGTATCCAAGTTTCAACAACTTGAAACGATTCGAAATCCCCAAAACTCAAACCGGCGGCATAACGACTATAAACTGAACAAACTGGAAATGCAAACAACAGTATATCACCGATACTAACTCATTACAATGCTAAGTCAACAATAACAAGGCAATTCCAACACATCTCAAAATCTCATTTTCGAAAATAGGCTTCCAAAAATCATAACAATTCCGAACGTCGCTCTATTTCAAAACCGACAGATAATAAACGATCAAAACTCTGCCAAGAACAACATACTCGAATCTCAATCGATTCTAACAACATCCAAAAAATAGAATGTATCTGATCGTAGAAAAACTTACAATATAACGGAGCTCTCGCTGCAGTGATCGCTAATCTGCCTTCAGAATTAAATTCCAACGGACGGATCGAGCTCGGACTGAATTTCCAAAGCTTGGAAAAAGGTGGGAGGCGTTAACAATGGTGGAGGCGGCTTGGGAGAGATGAAGTAGGTGATGGAATGAGGAGACTAAGTCAACAAGAGAAATATAATATAACAAATCCATTATTTGCATTTTAGTCCCTGAAATTTGCAAAATTTGCAAAATAGTCCCTGATCAAAATCAAGTCGGCTCTTGAACTCTGTAATCTCCGATTAATTCAAATAAACTCAATTAAGATAAAAATGGGGTGTTACAGGTCAGTCGTGAGATAGGGAAATAGATCTGTCCCTAGAATACTTTTGAGTATTTTACATTTGCATTCTAAGACTATGTGATTGTCGACCGGTAAGACTAATGCACCAACTATGGGAATAGAATGATGAATAGAACATTCAGGTAGTTTTTCTGGATAAGCTTTAGATTTATTTATTGGAAAAATACTAAGGTACTGGAGGATCAATTATAAAGCCTTTTTGATCAAGTTACAAACTCTTCGAGGTGTACAATTGTATACTAAGTTCTTGAAATATGAATTCAGTTTGTACATATAATAATTTGGGAATTTTTTTTGGATTTTTCAGACTTGATGTCAAGTTGAACTAGGGATTTGAGATATGTCTTTAGGCGATATGTAGGAATTGGTTGGTACTTGGAGACCATCTAATCCAATAAGCGGAGAATAGCTCGTAGTATATTTTGACTTGAAGTGTAATTATGGATTTCTTAGTCGTTGCGTCTGGGATAGAAGAGGTGGATAAATTTATTGGGAAACTTTAATTAAGAGTTGAACTTGCGGTAGAATCAAAGACGCTTGAGATGAACGCATAAATTTGTGAATGGATATTTGGGATCTGTCTGGTCACCTATTTGGATTTTATATGTCATCGGATAATATCTTGGAACCAAACAACATGTTATGGGTATATTTTCTTATCAAGGATTAGATTAGATTTATTTATAGAAATGGGTCAGATTCATATATATCATATCTTGAGGCCTAACGAGGTAAAATTGTATAGTCCCTTAGCTGCCCTACTTAGAAGAATTGAGAGTTTAGTCGCTAATTAATTTGAGGACTTGTGAATTTTTTAAGAGCTCAAGTTCTATATTATATTAGTTGAGTTTTACTGTTAATAGACATTAAGCATATTTTCGTTGTTAGGAAGCCTTTAAGTTATGAGGTAGGTCGACATAAATTATTTATTGGTTTTACGGATATTTATTGATTGAAGTTGCGATCTAGGATTTAAGGTTATCGAACTAAGGCAGGTATCAGATATTTTAGGAGTTTAGATGGCGAATTGAAACTCTTAAATCACATGGAAACAATGATTAGAAATTTCTCTTAGGCTACAATCATTTGGGGATAAAGAGGAATTTTCAAATTTATTTTGCAGGGGGAGTTAGTTATCTCATTTCTTTGTAGGTGTTGATAAGCATCAGATTGCGCAGCGTAAGCTTATTAGCGTCGACTCATGTAGGTGAAAAGTTAGAAAATTTAGTGTTGATCTGGTCTAAGTTAATCGAACCTAGTTAGTAAGTCTTGAATTTCGAGGACGAAATTTCATTTAAGGGGGGAAGGAATTGTAGCACCTAAAATCTAATCTACTAAATCGCATGCATTAAATTTAATAAATATTAGGATTATTATTTTTAGGTTTAATTTATTTAAATTATTTATTTGAATTATGTGCTAATAAAATATTTTTATTTTTTATTTAATGATTTTATTGTACTAACTATTTAATTAATGTTTTTAATTGTTTAAGTTTATTTGTCAAAATGATTTTTATTATGCAATTTAATTGTTTTAATATTTTAAAGGTTTAAGCTTGCATATTTAAATGATTTTAATTGTTTAGTTTAGTTTTTTAAATGATTTTAACTGTTTAGCTTATTTGTTTAAATATTTTTGAGTGTCCAACATATTTATTTTAAATAGCCTTAGTTTAATTGTTAGTTATTTTAAATTATTTTAAATGTCTAGCTTATTTAATTAAATCCTTTTTAATTGTCCAAATCATTTTAAAGGCTTTATTTTTGCTTGTGTATTTATTTATATTTCTTTTAAATTTTTGTCTAGTTTGTTCAAAATTATTTTAATCGTTTTGTTTGTTATTTAAATATTTTACTCGTTGCCGTGACATCAGAATATTTAAAATGTTCATTTCTTGGATTTTTGAAATTGAGTATTTGCAGAATTTGGGTCTAACACTTATAAATACTACATATTATATTCCTTACACACTTAAAAAATTGTCTCGACCCGGCCCATTAAAAAATTTCCCTACCCAAATTCACGACCCAGTTTATTTCCCCTTCTCCAAGCCTTTAAATCGATGCAGACTCCTTTCTTCCCTATTCTCTCAAGTCCATCGGCTCCTTCTCATTTCCCTTAAGTCGATCGGTTCTTCTTCTTCCCATGGAGTTCAGGCCGCCGACAGCCACCATCATCACCCGCCGTCGCCGGAGCTCACCTCTTGGAATCTTTTCCAGCTGCTGACCGTTGGTTTCAGCTCATCCCATCTCCATTTCTTTGGGCATTTTTGGAGTATTTCGTAAATAGGCAAGATTATGGGTTTCTTTAGCCACCATGTAGATTATTACGTCGTGTGCTTGTTTTTCTTATTTGCATTTTGAATTTTTTTGAATTTATGGGGCTGTCCGAGAATTTTACAGTTTTCTTTGTTTTTTGGATTACTGTCCGAGCTTCTCTGTTCCCTTTGGGGTTAGCTGTTAGAAATTTTGATTCCATTGGTGTGTTGCACATGTTTATGATCGAACTACGTTGCTTTTCCAGTAATGGATAGTTGTGAGTTAGAAGTTCATGTTATTGTATGCATTCTTGTCTCAGTTTCGGATTCCCTTTGTGATTGGGCTTGTGTTGTTTCAAGTTATGTGTGTTGCTTGGATGGTGAATTAGGGGCTACCATGGGTGAGAACGTAGCTCACATGGTAGCACCTTGTTTTGCGAAATGGCTAGCAAATACTGAGGCAAGGGGCTGCTGAGCGTAGGTTGAAGGAATCGGGTTTTCTGGGGGCTGGGGCAGGGGCTTTCTCGAGCTGGGTAGGGGCTTAAGAATTGGGGTCAGTGCTTGAGCTGGGGTTTTGGCTCGTGAGGGAGTCGGTCTTAGGGGTTTTGGTGTAACTAGGAAGTGGTCTAAGTCCTAGTTTAAAGGTCGTTAACATAGGAATTCAAAGTTTAGGAGTCTAGAAAAGGGAATGAATAAGGACATGGATGAGCAGATTCATGGGCTAGCGTTGGGATATCCGGATGTGGTTGATCAAGACAGAGTTTCCTCATGTTTTGGCTTAGGGCATGTGTTTGGGAATAGCCTAGGATGTTAAGGAAATGTCGTTTCAAGTGGCTGTTGGAAAACTTGTTCAGATCAATTAAGAATTGATACCCGGTGCAGCGGAAGTTTAAAAATTTTATTTTTATATATGGAACGATTCCATATCATGGGTATCAAAACTTTACGATTAAATTATGCAAGTAAAATAATAATAATCACAATTAATAATATTTTATCTCTTAAAGCAACGGCTTGATTATGGACACCAACAGAATTTAATCTGCTCTTCTTGTATATCCCGGGAACCGATGGCTTCACGTTCAATCTTTGGAATAAGGTCCACGAATAGAAAACAGAAACCCTTTGATTGATTGCACTAGAAATCAATCCGATGTTTATCGATGAGAATAAACAGATTTGATCTGTTAATTCGGAATGTAATTTTTCACAAAAATCACAGACCGAATTTTCTCAAAAGGGACAGAGGATTTTCGAAAATCCCCTTGAATTATTTTATGTGAATTTTCGAAAATTGCTAGAATGAATTGTATCAATTTTCGAACACTACACATGTATTTATATATAATTTCTAGACTAGATTAAGTTATAATTGTATTAGGACTCTAACTCCTTAGGACGCATAATCCATAACTTAAGCCCAACAAGCCAAGCCTGTTATTATAGAAATTAATATAAAATTTATCGTGACTCTTATTGATAAACCGATTTCACCAATGTACACAGAAACCATTTTTGCATCTTTTAAAGTCAAGATAATTTTTCTGAATCCGAATTCAGTGATTTCCAAAAATGTCCATCCCTATGTCATTTTAGGAAATTCTACTCCCTTTTAGTTAAGAAGTCCAACTTCTCTTTCATTAAATTTAACTCTTTAAATTTAACTATCTCAATGGGGTTTAGTAATCCATTACTTGTGTGACCCTCAATGGTTCAGGGATACAGCTAGTCGTGGGCTCACAACTCCTTGTGACTCGGAACAACAATTTCCGACTTGCCCAACGAATCATGGTAAGAGCGTCTAGCAACATCGCCCCATGATTCCCTAGGTATCACTGATAACGCCTGCAAGAACCAGTAGATTTTGGTTAGCGTACAGTACGGTCCCTTCATCCATATATCCCGATCGAATCAACAACCATTGGTGCATCGAGAGTCGTTCGAGATTCGATAACTATGCATTACATCTTGGAGATCAAATAGTGACATCACATGTGTTACTAGGAAAACTGAGTAACCTAAAACACATCATGTACTCTGGCCAGAGATTCGTCACACTAATATCTCCTCAGATCGCATAGGATATCCATACTCGCAAGTATGTGGTGAATCCTTGACAAAAAAGCATCGACTCCTATATGTGTCGTAACTGTACCCAATCCCGACACCTGATGACCCCAATAGAGTCGGTAAACGAGTCAAAGTACAGTACTAGCATATAGATTCTCAATGATGTTTCAAGTAGTAAGGACTAATGGTGTACAACCAAAACTGCGGAATTTATCCACTCGATTAGTGATAACCACTTGGAAAGTCCGTATAGGGTAGTTCGATCATTCATCATATGAATATCCATTTTCATGCTTTGAACATCTCCATGTCCATTACCAATGAAACGTGGTACTTGGCATCACAAATGCTAGTCTCAATCTCGAGCGATCCTTATCCTTATTAGCGGACGGCTCAATTGACTAGGAACTGTTTAGAATATACAGTAACTATAAGATGTGTTTCATAATAGTGATCTCTCTTTATTCACTATCTCATCTTACTTACACTATAGTATATTCAAGGTCTTTATCAAAACATCAATAGTATATCACAATATAACAATATGAAGAAAGACAAAGAGAATGCCATGAATGTAAATTATATTAAACAAAGATTGTTTATACATAGAAGTCACAAAAGCCCTTAGCCACAAGTTGGCTAACCGGGCACCCACTCTTTCAATCTCCCACTTGCCCTAAAGCCAACTAGTCACACTACGCAATCCCATTGCTTCGCGATATTTGTCAAACAATGGTCCTGGCAAGGGCTTAGTAAGTGGATCAGCGATATTGTCTGTAGAGGCCACTCTCTCGACAGTGATGTCTCCTCTTTCCACAATCTCTCGGATGATGTGGTATTTCCTCAGTACGTGTTTGGATCTTTGATGAGACCTTGGTTCCTTTGCCTGAGCAATGGCACCAATGTTGTCGCAGTATACCGGAACTGGACCAACAGCTTCAGGAATTACGCCTAACTCTTGGACGAAATTCCTCATCCAAACGGCCTCTTTAGCAGCAGCTGATGCTTCAATGTATTCTGCCTCAGTGGTGGAATCCGCTGTGGTATCTTGCTTGGAACTCTTCCAAGAGACAACACCGTCATTGAGCATGAATACAAATCCAGAGGTTGACTTCGAGTCATCCACGTTGCTTTGGAAGCTAGAGTCGATATAGCCTTCCAATTTCAATTCTCTTCCTCCATAAACCATGAATATATTCTTAGTCCTTCTCAAGTACTTAAGAATATCCTTCACGGCTTTCTAATGAATTTGACCGGGGTTGGCCTGATATCTTCTCGTGACACTCAGAGCAAAGGCTACATCCGATCTGGTAGATATCATCCCATACATAATACTACCTATGGCTGACGCATATGATATGTGTGTCATTTTCTCTATCTCTTCGTCAGTCTTGGGACACATAGACTTGGATAGAGAAACTCCATGACACATAGGTAGATGTCCTCTCTTGGACTCATCCATAGAAAACCTTTTCAATATGGTGTCGATGTAGGTTGCTTGAGTGAGTCCTATCATTCTCTTAGATCTATCTCTATAGATCTGTATCCCTAGAATATAGGAGGCCTCACCCAAATCCTTCATCGAGAATCTACCTGATAACCATATCTTTGTTGACTGCAACATCCCTACGTCATTCCCAATGAGTAGGATGTCATCAACATAAAGCACTAAGAACGTCACCGCATCCTTAACTACTTTCTTGTACACGCACGGTTCCTCCGGGTTTTTGATGAAACCAAAGTCCTTTATTGTTTCATCAAATTTCTGGTTCCAACTTCTTGATGCTTGTTTGAGACCATAAATTGATCTCTGAAGCTTGCATACCTTATGCTCGCTTCCCATGGATGTGAATCCCTCGGGCTGCATCATATAGATTTCTTCCTTAATGTTTCCATTAAGAAATGCAGTCTTCACATCCATTTGCCATATCTCATAGTCATACCATGCTGCTATGGCAATATGGATTCTTATGGACTTGAACATTGCGACTGGTGAAAAGGTTTCATAATAGTCAACTCCTTGTCTTTGAGTATAACCTTTTGCTACCAATCGTGCCTTTTAGGTTAGTACCTTGCCATCAGGCCCAAGTTTTCTCTTGTAGATCCTTTTACACTTTATTGGAACAATTCCATCGGGAGGATCTACTAAAGACCAAACTTGGTTTGTATGCATCGAGTCTATTTCCGACTGCATAGCATCAAGCCATAAATTCGAATCCGCATCAGAAATTGCTTCCTTGAAGTTTCTTGGATCACATCCAATGTCGGGTTCACTTTTATCCCCTTCAAGAAGAAGACCATATCAAATAGGAGGTCTAGAAGTCCTCTCGGATCTCCTAGGTGTTGGCGTGTCCGTTGAAGGTTCTTGAGGTGTGTGGTCGTTATTTTGTATCTCGGGTTCTTCTCAAATTTCTTCGAGTTCCATCATCTTGCCTTTTTTATCTAATAAGAACTCCTTCTCCATGAAGGTGGCATTCCTTGAAACAAACACTTTTGTCTCATAAGGATGACAGAAATAATATCCGATTGAATTCTTCGAATATCCTACAAAATAACATAAGGTGGATCGACTATCCAACTTATCTCCCACTGTCTGCTTCACGTAAGCAGGACATCCCCAAATCCTTAAGTACGAATACTTAGGAGCTTTGTCATTCCATAACTCGTATGGAGTTTTATCTACTGCTTTAGTGTGGACATTGTTCAACAACAATACCGTCGTTTCAAGCGCATAGCCCCAAAACGAAGGTGGGAGCTCAGTGAAGCTCATCATAGATCGAACCATGTCCAACAAAGTTCGATTGCGATGCTCCAAGACACCATTTAGCTGAGGTGTCATAGAAGGAGTCCACTGAGAGAGAATACCATTCTCTTTTAGATAGTTTAAAAACTCGGTACTTAAGTATTCTCCACCTCGATCCGATCGAAGTGCTTTAATACTTCTACCTTGTTTATTTTCTACTTCAGACTTGAATTCTTTGAACTTTTCAAATGATTCAGACTTATATTTCATTAAATATAAATACCCATACCTCGAATAATCATCAGTAAAGGTAATGAAGTAGGTGTGACCAAATTTAGTACCGATACTAAATGGTCCGCAAACATCTGTATGGATCAAATCCAACAGATTTTGACTACGCTCAGGCTTTCCTTTGAAAGGAGATTTAGTCATTTTTCCTTTTAGGCAGGACTCACAAGTAGGTAGAGAGTTAATATCAGACATATCAAACATGCCCTCTCCCACTAGCTTGTTCATCCTCCTTGAGGAAATATGACCTAGCCTAGCATGCCAAAGGTTTTCCGGGTTTTGACTATCATTTTTCCTTTTATTTGTTGTTACCGGTTTATCAACATAATTAATTAGAACGTCTTTTAATTTTAAGTTATATAGATCGTTTTCAAGTTGTCCATTTCCAATCAAACATTCATTCTTGTAAATATTCCAAATCTCATTCACAAAATTACAAGAAAAACCATCTCTATCAAGCATAGAAACAGAAATAATGTTTTTAACTAAATCTGGCACAAATAAAACATCTCTCAAAAATAACATCAAAATTGTTCTGCAAAACTAAATAAACGTCTCCCACTGCTTTGGCTTCAACTCTGGAACCATTTCCGAGCCTCAACTTGGTCTCACCCATCCTAAGCTTACGACTTCTTGTCATCACCTGCAAATCATTGCAAATGTGAGATCCACATCCGGTATCCAATATCCAATAAGTAGTATTAAGTGAAACATTTATTTCAATATAAAACATACCCTTTGCAGTTCGCAACTGCTCGAGGTATTCCTTGCAGTTACATTTCCAATGACCGGGTTTCTTGCAGTGTGGCAAACATCTCCAGATATGTTCACGTTTGAAGCTTTTGTCTTGGCCTTCTTTTGTGGTACAATTTTCTTGGGTGGGGCAGAACGTTTCTTACCCTTTCCACTTGGCCCCTTCTTGGAGTAAGAAGAGGAGCCAACCAAGAGTACCGGTTTATCCTTCTTTAATGTGGCCTCATAAGACACAAGCATATTGACCATCTCTTCAAGGGTGGCCTCTATCTTGTTCATATTGAAGTTCACCACAAATCCGTCAAACGACGAAGGAAGTGAAAGAAATAACAAGTCCGCGTTAAGTTCATGCTCCAATGTCAAATCGAGTGTTACCAACTTTTCAATGAGTTCAATCATGTGTACCCCATTCTCAAGGACCGAAGTCCCATCTCGCATGCGGCATGTCATGAGCTTTTTGACGGTGGCATACCTCTCCCACCTTGACTGAGCTCCAAAAAGTTCCTTGAGGTGCATGTGTATGTCAGCAGCATTCACGGCATCCTCAAATCGCCTCTGGAGTTCATCAGACATTGAAGCTTGCATATAGCATTTAGCCTTGACATCATGGTCCCACCATTGATCAAGTTTTTCCAATTCTTCCGGACTTATATTAGCCGGTGCTTCCTTTGGAGGATTCTTTTCTAACACGTAGATAATTTTCTCCGAGTTTAGAACAATCTTTAATTTACGGAACCATTCCGTATAGTTTGCGCCAGTAAATTTGTTCTGTTCGAGAATTGAGTATAGTGTATTGCGCGAATTCATTGTAATGAAATACTGAAAAGAAACAGACAATAATCAGTGATTGCTTAATTAATTTACTAAGACATAAAATATGGCAAAATTTAATTTTATGAATTTCACTCCCACTATTTTAACGATTTCACTATCCTCTAGTGAAAACGGGAAACTCCTTTCCTTAGTGGGAACATGGAGTCCAATTGACAAATCATAGTCCCGAATAATATCAGCCAACCATAATTTTCAAAAGGTAGAGCCCAATTACTTCCAAAGTAACCCCCATGTTTTTACCTCTTGTCCAATAAGGGCCCAATAATATGACGCCGTTTATTGTGACATGTCAAGATAACCCATCAATATTAAGTTGTGATGGACGGTCGCCATGTGGATCCCCCAATAATATGAGCCACATGGGAGTTCCACCCAACTTACAACATGTGTCGATCCAATGTACAACTTTCCGACGAACGAGCCCCCCCAATAATATGAGCCGGACCGTGCCCGCGGGTAGCATCTCATACATTGATCGTTGATGGAAGGTAGGAACATTTAAAAAATATTTAAATTCCCTTTTGTTTATCTTGATATCAATTTTAAATCATATTTAAAATGAGGGATTTTTAATTTTTGAAAATTTGTTTCATCATGCAATATATGTATGCTTGCGGGATTCATACAATTTAGTCTAAACATGCATACATCAATAATATCATATATTATTTAAGGATGATCGATCCCATTATCTAATCGACCCGTGGTTGCCAATCACGAGTCTAAGTCCAATCCTAGGTGATATGCAAGTATGCAATGCAATCCTATTACATTGAGCTTCCATTTACATTTCTTTGGTCTTTATTATCTGCTGGGCCCACCATTGTCTTAAAATCTTTATCTCCCACTAAGTCTAACAAATTTACAATAAATTTCGATGACAAGTAGGGGATTCATATTTAAGGGGTGGGAACGGGCCATAAACCAAGCCCAATTTTTATTACAAATGACAATTCAAATTGGGCTATAAACCAAGCCCATTAATAAAACCCAACAACCATAAAACCAAATGTAAATTATCTAACATACACCTAAAATATTGGTCATGGAAATCGATCATCCCTTATCCAATAATTAATTCAATAATTAAATAATTAGATAACATGCAATGACATCATAATTAAAAGATAAAATCAAATTTTATCTTATCCTTTCATAACTTCATATCTTATCATCAATTGTACCAAAATAATTGATTTTATAAAATCTAATTTAACGGATAAAATTTATAAATTTTCCAAAAATTCAAATTTATCCAAAAATCAATTTTAAAAATTTCGGACTCGAACAATTCGATCTGATGCCTCGTGGACCAATCAAAAACAATTTTCAATCGGACCAAAAACTAAAATTCTAAAATATTAAAATTTTAATTAAAAAAAACAATTTTAATTTTTCCCGGGCTACCCGGGACAATCCCGGGCAGCCCGCGCCCCAAAATGGGGCCCGGGCTGGGTAGCCCGTCGCTGCCCCTTGGGCGCTGCCCTGGGCAGCAACGATCGCTGCCCTGGGCAGCGACGATCGCTGCGCGATGTGCCCTTTAAAATTTTGTTTTTGTTTCAAAAACCCGAGGCCAAAAATTTTGTACAATCGATTAATTTAATCGTTTGATCTGAGAGCAACCTGGCTTTGATAAAACTGTTGGAAAACTTGTTCAGATCAATTAAGAATTGATACCCGGTGCAGCGAAAGTTTAAAAATTTTATTTTTATATATGGAACGATTCCATATCATGGGTATCAAAACTTTACGATTAAATTATGCAAGTAAAATAATAATAATCACAATTAATAATATTTTACCTCTTCAAGCAACGGCTTGATTATGGACACCAACAGAATTTAATCTGCTCTTCTTGTATATCCCGGGAACCGATGGCTTCACGATCAATCTCCGGAATAAGGTCCACGAATAGAAAAAAAAAAACCCTCTGATTGATTGCACTAGAAATCAATCAGATGTTTATCGATGAGAATAAACAGATTTGATCTGTTAATTCGGAATGTAATTTTTCACAAAAATCGCAGACCGAATTTTCTTAAAAGGAACAGAGGATTTTCGAAAATCCACTTGAATTATTTTATGTGAATTTTCGAAAATTGCTAGAATGAATTGTATCAATTTTCGAACACTACACATGTATTTATACATAATTTCTAGACTAGATTAAGTTATAATTGTATTAGGACTCTAACTCCTTAGGACGCATAATCCATAACTTAAGCTCAACAAGCCAAGCCTGTTATTATAGAAATTAATATAAAATTTATCGTGACTCTTATTGATGAACCGATTTCACCAATGTACACAGAAACCATTTCTGCATCTTTTAAAGTCAAGATAATTTTTCTGAATCCGAATTCAGTGATTTCCAAAAATGCTCATCCTTATGTCATTTTAGGAAATTCCACTCCCTTTTAGTTAAGAAGTCTAACTTCTCTTTCATTAAATTTAACTCTTTAAATTTAACTATCTCAATGGGGTTTAGTAATGCATTACTTGTGTGACCCTCAATGGTTCAGGAATACAGCTAGCCGTGGGCTCACAACTCCTTGTGACTCGGAACAACAATTTCCGACTTGCCCAACGAATCATGGTAAAAGCGTCTAGCAACATCGCCCCATGATTCCCTAGGTATCACTGATAGTGCCTGCAAGAACCAGTGGATTTTGGTTAGCGTACAGTATGGTCCCTTCATCCATATATCCCGATCGAATCAACAACCATTGGTGCATCGAGAGTCGTTCGAGATTCGATAACTATGCATTACATCTTGGAGATCAAATAGTGACATCGCATGTGTTACTAGGAAAACTGAGTAACCTAAAACACATCATGTACTCTGGCCAGAGATTCGTCACACTAATATCTCCTCAGATCGCATAGGATATCCATACTCGCAAGTATGTGGTGAATCCTTGACAACAAAGCATCGACTCCTATATGTGTCATAACTATACCCAATCCCGACACCTGATGACCCCAATAGAGTCGGTAAACGAGTCAAAGTACAGTACTAGCATATAGATTCTCAATGATGTTTCAAGTAGTAAGGACTAATGGTGTACAACCAAAACCACGGACTTTATCCACTCGATAAGTGATAACCACTTGGAAAGTCCGTATAGGGTAGTTCGATCATTCATCATATGAATATCCATTTGCATGCTTTGAACATCTCCATGTCCATTACCAATGAAACGTGGTACTTGGCATCACAAATGCTAGTCTCAATCTCGAGCGATCCTTATCCTTATTAGCGGACGGCTCAATTGACTAGGAACTGTTTAGAATATACAATGACTATAAGATGTGTTTCATAATAGTGATCTCTCTTTATTCACTATCTCATCTTACTTACACTATAGTATATTCAAGGTCTTTATAAAAATATCAATAGTATATCACAATATAACAATATGAAGAAAGACAAAGAGAATGCCATGAATGTAAATTATATTAAACAAAGATTGTTTATACATAGAGTCACAAAAGCCCTTAGCCACAAGTTGGCTAACCGGGCACCCACTCTTTCAGCGGGAACTAATTCGGCTAATTTTTAGTTGAGTTATAGGCTATTGAATGTTAAGGTGCAAGATTTTAGAAGTTAAGTGTTGCTGCCCGAAAACATTATTACCAGAAATTATTGGATAAAATTTGTACCTCTAGGATGACCTCGTAGTTAAGTATAGAGTGCATGGGAACCGTGTTTTCAAGAGGAAGTCGTTTTGATTAATAATTGAGTAAGTTATAAGCTTGCAAGTGGATTGCTCAGGATACGTCCTAAGTGCCAAAAGAAAAGTCTAGATTCTTAGCTATGGTTTTCTACCTAAATCACCATCCTTGTCAACCATCTTTCATCAATTATTTGTGAGTCGAGTAATCGAGTAATAATTTTCAAAGGAAGTTTTTCCATAAATTCATGCTAAGTCCCTAAATCACCATCCCGGTCATCCATATTTGAGTCTCTTGCATGATTATTGAGTAAATATTTACAAGTACATCTATTCTTCATATGCATGCTAAGCCCATGAATCAAGAACGAAAGAAAATATTTTTATGACTAAAGTGAGATGATTGTGACTATAGAAATGTATGGGTTTGGACGGGTTGGGAGACATTCTGGCTTCCCTGACCAAATTTATGGGTTTGGATGGGATGGG
Source organism: Henckelia pumila (assembly GCF_033568475.1). Taxonomy (NCBI): domain Eukaryota; kingdom Viridiplantae; phylum Streptophyta; class Magnoliopsida; order Lamiales; family Gesneriaceae; genus Henckelia; species Henckelia pumila. The sequence goes on along the minus strand of NC_133123.1, from coordinate 186,194,358 downwards.
AGAAATCTTGGCTTCCCTTACCAAGTATGGGTTTGGACGGGCTGCGAGAAATCTTGGCTTCCCTTATCAAGTATGGACAAGATGGGTTGGGAGAAATCATGACTTTCATGCGGCATAGTGCACTGCAGCCATGATCATGATCGAAATCACATAGTCACAATTCAAGGATCTAGTTCAAATATTTATGATTATGTTTTAGTACAGTTTATTCAGTTACGGTGATTATATTCAACTTAGCCATGCATATGTTTCATTTATGTTCACTTCTTTCCTTTAGAGATCATTTATTCAAATTAAGGGCACAAAGTATTTTATTATCAAGCTATTTTTAATCTGCGTGTGCATTTATTTATGTAGTACTAGTTATTTTCCTCATATTCTTGTTGGGGCCCTAGGCTCACTACATCTACTTGGTGCAGGTATAATTTATCTTTGAGATCGAGGGGCAAGACTATCGAGTGGACTGCGATGCGGGAACGGCACATCCCTCCGACCTATGCTAGTCTTCCGCAGAAGCTTATTTTAAACACTTTATAGCTATTTATTTTTTTGTTTGGACAAATGTAAACGCAAGGATTTATTGATCGTCTTTGGGCATGTAAACATCAAAGTGTTATTTATTTTGTATGGTTGAATTGTCAGATCTTTTTCTCAGGTTCTCGTTTCTTTCTCGGTCTAGTTTTTTTTTTGTACTGTTGGTTGTATTTTTAGTTGCTGTCTGTGATAGACGGGTTTGAATATGTATAGAGAGGTCATGCCGAAAATTTTCTTAAAATACACATTTTATTTAATTATTATTTAAAGTAGAGTTAGGGTCGTTTCAGAACCTCTGTTACATCAGAGAGGAAAAGCCAAAGTGGTACATAAACCTCTAAAAGAGAAGAAAAATTGATCAATCTTATCAAAACTATCTTAGAAAATAAAAACTGATGACAACTATATAAAGGATTGGTCTTGAGAATTTTCAAGATCTTGTAGAATCATTTATGAATCTCAAGGTTATAAATCTAAAAATGAACACAACTGAAGGTGATCAATCCCTAGTAAGACCGATTACACAAAGAAAAAAAAGTGTGGGATCCTATGACACAAATATGAGAGAAACCATACTGGCTTTAGGATAGGAGGAGAATTACACCCAACAAGGAAAAGGTCAAGAAGGAATCAAATTGCCTTGCACAAACACCCTATGGGAAAAATTTTTTGTGACCAATACATCCTTATAGGGTTATGCTTAACCTCGATATACTGGATTTGAAAAACAAAGAAGATTTGATAGACGACTGGACTTCAGCTATGAGAATCGCAACAGGTACACTTTATCTTAATAAAGAAAGATTCATTAAATTTTTAGAAATCATTCTTATGGGATCAGTAAAGATCTCTTGTGAAATGACATCGACAAAAACCAAATAATCGGTTCTGGTCGGAGAATCCCTTAGTGAAATAGCCGGAAAAATGGCCACCTTATTTAAAGAACAATATATATGTAAGGCTCTGAAATATTAAGTCATTAATTACGAAATTTGAGATTTAAATTCTGTATTTTAGGAAAAATAGTATTTGAGAAAGTTATGGAAATTAGAGATTTAATTTCCAAGCCGAAAATATTTAATTTTAGAATTTGTAGAGTTTAGATATAAATTCTAGTATTCTTAAATTATTTAGTATTGAAATTGAATTAAAATAATTTCAAGGACTGAATTGAAGTTTGGAAGAAGTTTCAGGGACCGAAGTGTGAATTCCTTTGGCAAGTGGGCATACATGTGTATATGTGGGAGTTATATGTATCTTGTCCAATTCCCAGCAGAAGGATCAAGAAAGAAAGAGGAAGAAAGCTTCCAAACCATTTTTGGTTCACTCCAAAGCCGATTAAAATCGATCCGCCCGGTAGAATTCAAAATTGATCGTATATTTGCGATGACGGCTTCGAGTGCTACATTTTGACGTAAGTATTACAAATTTCTACGATGTTTAGATTTTTATGATATTGCTCGAATTCAGTTTTGATTGTATAAACGTGTTCTAGTATATACGACGATAGAATATTTAAGTCGAATTGAGAAAAGATTGTTGTTTGGACATGTTTATAATTTTTGCAAGATTTTCGAGAATTTTGAAATTTCTAGCTGCTGAATTTCGAAATGTTGATGATGAATTGATGATGATATAGGCTTTAGATGCTAGAAATAATGATGTGAGGCCTTTGGAATTACCGGTTTTGAATCGTTACGCCGCCAGTTTGAATTTTGATTGATTGATCAAGATTTGAGATTGTTTACACTTTGATGAGATTGAAATGAGAATGAAAGATGATATTTGATATTATATCATTTCATTTCAGATTTGGAATGAATGATATCGAATTCGAAGCAGCAAGTTTGAGTTCAAATGGATTGATTTGAATGTTGAAGTTGAATTACGAATTGAACAATTAGTAGATTATGTCAAGTAAGATTGTTGTGAATGTTCAGCATATGTTAGACTTCCGAACATTTGATTATGTTGACTATATGATGTTAGATCTGCTCATATATAGTGGATTTGAATTAAAGAAGATTGAAGGATTTTTATAATAGAGTTTTGAGTACCGGTTCAAGAATGGATTCAATTTTGAGTTTTATGATTGAGTTGAAAATGATACGAATTCTTGCTGATGTTTCTTAGCTATATTGATATGAATTCAGATTTGAATGAAAGGATATCGAGCTCGGGATTCTAGACTTCGAACCGGGATCAAGATTGCAACTAATTGTGCCTTGAAGATTTAGTTGAGTCTTGAGCGGAATTTTGATATTTATTCTTATGGTAGTGTCCAGATTTGGAGCACCTCAAGAACCAAGATTGACAGGTATAAGACGATATCGAGAGTCAGGGATTTGAAACTCAAGAATGATGCTTCTTGAGTTGTCCGGCTAAATCACATACTTGACTATTATTTGTTCTTGAGTTAGAACTTTATGATGTTATTGTCGATCCATCGCAGGTAGTGGATCTTTGATTTCGATTTTGATAAGATATGATGTTTGAATTGATTCTAATGCCAAGGTTTTATGAACCTTATTTTCGAGTCTGATGGGACTACGATAGATGGATATCCATGTCAAGATCGGATACGAATCTTGATAGCCGGGAGATTATATGAATCAATTCTTGATAGCGCGCTATATAAATCTTTTGATTTGAAGTATGATTTGAAGTTTTGATTGATATGTTTCGAATTGATATATGTGTTATATACTCTATGGTTGAGTCGATTATGATTAGAGTTGATATGATTTATTTAACGCTTTATATGTCGATTATACTGGGAATTATATTCTCACCGGATGTTATCGGGCTGTTGTCCTGTTTTGTATGTGTGCATGGAAACAGGTGGGGCAGAAGCTAGCCAGGGAGAACTTGGGTGGCTTGAGAAAGAGATGTAGCACGTGGTGACTCGGGTTTGGATAAAGTTGTTGTCTTTAGAGGTTGTCAAACATGTTAGAACCGATATTACTTGATCTTGTATTGAATAGTTATTTCATGTTTTAATTGATGAGATGGATGTATTAAGTTTTGGGCTCATGTATGCTTGTTTGCAAATGTATATCCATGTTTATATACTTGCTTTGGAGTGTTTGAAATGAGTTTTGATAGCACCAGAAGCATTCTGAAATGTTTTTTTTTAACCAGGCGTGACATGATCGATCCTGGGAGTTCGTAGGATCGATCCTGGCACAAAATTGATTCTGGACAGAAACTTGATAAAAGTTCCAGGATTGATCCTGGGAGTTCGTAGGATCGATCCTGACCAAAAAAAAATCTGGTCTTCTTGATTTGCACTTGTTTTAATTATGTTAAAATTATTATTGCCCTAAGAATGAGATTAGTGACCCGAGCCCCCATAAGAGGTGGTATCAGAGCATAAAGTTCTGGACTAAGATAGATTCGAGCGGGGTAGATTGAGTTGCATGAATTTTTAGTATTGCATGATTAATGCTTTACGTGCTCTGATGAATTGCATGTGAACCGCTTATGTGCTTACTTGACTAATTGAATTCATTTGATTATTTGAATTCTTTGTAAGCATGAGATAATATGACTGATATACTGAATCGTATTTTATAATCTTTGCACTATATATATTGCTTCTGGTTTGAGTCAAACTGATTTTGCAGGCAGAATGAGTATCTCAGACAGAACAGAACAGTGTGGAAGTAAGTTGTTGAATTGATAGATATGATGACAACATTGAGGAGGGAATGAGTTGAGTAGCTCTAGAGTTGAGCTATTAATCACCAACACAGAGAGGTACAGAATATGCTAAGATGAGAGGAGGTTGATTTGAAAAGCTGGATCCATTGTTCGAGGTTAGAATACTTAGATGAACATAAAACCAATTGGATTTGATATTAACTCCATGCCTTAGAAAAAAGTTGGTGGTTATGAAGAATAGATTTTTGATGAACCGAGAGATTGAAATTGTTTTACAGGTATGTAAACAGATTTATTATCGGAAAGTTCTTTCTGTAATTGATAGAGAAGATATATGAGCTGAATTTGCTAAACTATGTATTTGAGAAAACTATGATCATCACCTCAGAAACAGATTTCATAGCAGAACAGTTATGACGAAAAAGTTAGTGATCACTCAACAACAAAGAAATGTAGTTTGAGGGTTCCTATGATTAGAAATGTGAGCAGAACGGAAGCAGATCAAGAGGAAATGTAAATTGAGAATAATTTCCTAGGCAATGAGCAAGTATAGAAGATTGGGGCTCAAGTTGTATCAGATAATGAGATTGCAGGTAATGACTCAATTTAAATTAACCTGCTTATGTATCGATGATTATTGATTACATTGCATAATAGAATGATGATTTGTGATTCTATAAGATGTATCTGATGAGCCTTTAAGTATTGTATTTGCTAAATTTATGTCTTTGAGTAGATGGGAAACCTTTGCAGGATTAGTCAGAAATGAGGAAATACATATTTGAGAAAAATAAGATTGAATTTGATAGGTTAGACTCGGGTTATTAAGTTAGAAGGCATTATGGATTTTAATGCAATAAGTAAGTACCAGTTGACAATTGATTATTCTGTGAAAAACAAAGATTGCTAGTATTCGGTAATAGATATATCACAGTTAATGCAAAAGAGTGTCAGAAGAATTCTAATTGATAAAATAGACTAGTAGAGAACTAACCTAGAATTGGCAGATATGTCAATGGTTAGAATGTACAGAGGTGTACAAATGATATATATATTCTACTCTTTTTTCATTATGAACGAAGTTCTGTATTGACTTGGGTATCTGATACGAGGTTATGATGAATGCTCGTATAAACTAGCCCCACTGGAATTGAAGCAACTTTTGAAACGAGTAGAAGAGTGATTAGAGAAGAATTATATTAGTACCGAAGTGGTTATGAAATGTATGACCGTAAATTGAGTTGATTAGAATGGAAGCGATTATGATCAATTGGGAAAATAGGTGATAAACTTATATCAGTTGAGTATAAGTAAGAATTCAGTTACAGTTGAGCCTTTTATTTGATTTTGCTAAAGTTATTACATCATAAAATCATGATTCTTGAATTTCCTGATATCGATTCGGAGGTTTTGTATTCGGCCTCGATCGATCTTGATTGGCTCTTATTATATGTTAGAGTCTGATTTGATTCACTCATTTTGAGTTGAGATGCAAGTGAGCTATTTTCACTTAGCAGATTTGTCATTCCTTATATTTGATCTTTGGATGACCTCGACTGGAATGAGTTTCTTGATTTTGAATGTCAAGAGTTATTGATCATTTGATGTATACATTCAACATATTTTGATATCTTTGGCTCGTAATGAATAGAACTTTTGTTTCCAAGTATCAACACGAGTTGAGGTTGATGGCATGATTTGCTAAGAATTGGGAAATATAAAGAGAAACCGAGATGAATGCTTAATCAATTGAATAAAGATCTTTGATTTCTGTGTTTGAGTTTTGAGAGAGATACTCAAACAGTCAGAATTGTTGCAATCCAAGAACATTGATATGAGATCAAGCGATTGAAATTCGATTGCGAATGCTGAAACACGATATTAGGTAAAGACAAAAGATTGAGATGAATGGATTTGAAATGAATAATTGGTTGATTTTATTCGATATTCTCGAATAGGGAATATCGGATTTTGAAAGAAGTATCTTACAACAGATTTAATATCCATTCAGTTGTCTCAAAAGTGTATGAATTACTGGGAAATCAATATTGATGAAATATAATGAAAGCAGATATGATAGAATTGCATTTTCAAAACCTAAATTTCCAGTATACAAAGTAGAAAAGAAGAGATCTGATGGTCTATGAAGCAGATTAGCACCTATTGAGTCGAAATTTGAGTAAGTTTTCGAAAGATTTTTCATTTAAAACTACTCAAATTGTCATGAATGGACGGTTTGAAGGAAAGTATATTTCGACAACATTCAGATTGTGCTGTATGAGATGTGATACAGATATGCATAGATAGCTATGAAGACGATTATGATGTTATGAGATTACAGGAATTATTGAAATCTATTGTCGGAATAGAGACTTTAGATTTATTTGTTAGATTGTGGCACCGATTTTTAGAAGTTCGGAGTGTTTGATTGTATGTGATTGCATTATACCATCTTTGATTGATGGATTTTCTGAGGTGAGTATCCTGATTTTTGAGGAAATGCTCAGAACTATAGTATCTGATTCGATACTATTTGATTGATTGTGCCCCTTGATGATGATAATTTTTGTGACAGCTATCTGAGAGATATAGAAATGATGTTTTAGGATATGAGATGAGAAGAAAATCAGAAATTCTTTGTATTAAGACAGAATTTGTGAAGTCTTAATTATCAGACCAGATGTGGTTTGAGAAAAAAAAACCAAAGAATGTGAAGATTGATTTGTATTGAGAACAGAGCAGACTTGATAGAGTTAGAAATTGAATGATTTTGATGCTTGAACAGAATGTTCAGCGAGAAATGTGTTGTTTCTGCAACTTTGTTCAATTTAAAAAAAGGTTCTAGAGATGATCTGATTGTGGATTCTCAGGAATATTGACATGAAGATGATAATCTAGCTCATTGATTTATTCTCTATCTCGACTTATTTGATAAATGAAATGTGATCTTTGATCTTGAAGATAAGCTGAAGAATATCAGCTAAAATCGTTCTTGTAAATTGTAAACAAGGATAGCAGAAGCAGATAAGAGTTTGAACTTAAACGAATAACTAATACTGATTGTTGATTTACAGCTCAAATATGAGATCACTTAGTGACTACAGAAGAATGAAATAAATATAATTGCAGAAGCAATCAGGATGATGAAGAAGAAAAGATATCAGAAAAGATATCTAGAATTCACAGCATTGAAATGAAGAATTGATACCGATCTTGAATCTGTAAACATAGTGTCTGGTAGATTTAATATACGTTCTTACAGAGCATAGAAAAATATAGAGAAAGAAGTACGTCATCATCAAAGCTGAATTTAACTGTCTACGATTTTAGACAGAGGAAGTGGATTCACTAACAAAGGTATTCTTTTCAGCTTAGAATGATAAGATCATATATGTTCTATGTGTCTAAGTTAAGGAAGTATCAAGATAGAGTCTGATATGATTCTGAACTAAGTCGAGTTGTGATAAATCCTTGACTGAGCAAAATACCAGAAAATGGACACATAATGACGAGATAAACTGGAAAGAGATGACGAGATGAAATAAGAAATTCAAAGTTATATGATTGAAGTGAGAATTACTTCAGATAATCATTCAGTTTAACAAATTTGATATTCCGATTGAATACAATTTCGAAGACGAAATCATTCCTTAGAGGGGAAGAATTGTAAGGCTCTGAAATATTAAGTTATTAATTACGGAATTTGAGATTTAAATTCTGTATTTTGGGAAAATAGTATTTGAGGAAGTTATGGAAATTAGAGATTTAATTTCCAAGCCAAAAATATTTAATTTTAGAATTTGTAGAGTTTAGATATAAATTCTAATATTCTTAAATTATTTTGGATTGAAATTGAATTAAAAGAATTGCCAAGGACTGAATTGATATTAGGAAGAATTTTCAGGGACCGAAGTGCGAATTCCTTTGGCAAGTGGGCATACATGTGTAATTATATGTATCTTGTCCAATTCCCAGCAGAAGGATCGAGAGAGGAAGAGGAAGAAAGCTTCCAAACCATTTTTGGTTCATTTCAAAGCCGATTAAAATCGATCCGCCCGGTAGAATTCAAAATTGAACGTATATTTGCGATCACGACTCCGAGTGCTACATTTTGACGTAAGTATTACAAAATTCTACGATGTTTAGGTTTTTATGATATTGCTCGAATTCAGTTTTGATTGTATAAACGTGTTCTAGTATATACGACGATAGCATATTTAAGTCGAATTGAGAAAAGATCGTTGTTTGGACATGTTTATAATTTTTGCAAGATTTTTGAGAATTTTGAAATTTCTTGCTGCTGAATTTTGAACTGTTGATGATGAATTGATGATGATATAGGCTTTAGATGCTAGAAATAATGATGTGAGGCCTTTGGAATTACCGGTTTCGAATCGTTACGCCGCCGGTTTGAATTTTGATTGATTGATCAAGATTTGAGATTGTTTACACTTTGATGAGATTGAAATGAGAATGAAAGATGATATTTGATATTATATCATTTCATTTCAGATTTGAAATTAATGATATCGAATTCGAAGCGGCAAGTTTGAGTTCCAATGGATTGATTTGGATGTTGAAGTTAAATTACGAATTGAACAATCAGTAGATTATGTCGAGTAAGGTTGTTGTGAATGTTCAGCATATGTTAGACTTCCGCACATTTGATTATGTTGACTATATGATGTTAGATCTGCTGATATATAGTGGATTTGAATTAAGTAAGATTGAAGGATTGTTATAATAGAGTTTTGAGTACGGGTTCAACACAATTAGTTGCAATCTTGATCCCGGTTCGAAGTCTAGAATCCCGAGCTCGATATCCTTTCATTCAAATCTGAATTCATATCAATATAGCTAAGAAACATCGGCAAGGAATTATATCATTTTCAACTCAATCATAAAACTCGAAATTGAATGTCATTTTATGGTTGGGCAAGGTGTTGTGTTAGGTCATGTTGTTTCATCTAAGGGAATAGAGGTAGACAAGGATAAAATTGATACTATTCAGTCTCTCCCTTATCCCACATGTGTGCGGGAAGTGCGTTCTTTTCTTGGCCATGCAGGTTTCTACAGAAGATACATTCAGGACTTCTCCAAGATCGCATCCCCCATGTGCAAATTGTTGCAAAAAGATGTTCCATTTTAGTTTGATGAACCATGCAAAACATCTTTTGATAAACTAAAAGATTCATTGACATCTGCACCAATAACCCAGCCACCTGATTGGAGCAAGCCATTTGAGATCATGTGTGATGCCAGCGACTATGCAGTTGGCGCTGTTTTAGGCCACAAAGTTGGGAAAGCATCGCATGCTATATACTACGCTTCGCGTATCCTGAACGATGCCCAACGGAACTACTCCACCACTGAAAAGAAGCTTTTAGTTGTTTTTGCATTAGAAAAATTTCTCTCTTATTTACTTGGTGCTAAAGTTATTGTTTATTCTGATCATCAAGCTCTTCGTTTTCTGATGGCGAAGAAGGAGGCAAAACCAAGGTTAATAAGGTGGATATTGCTTTTGAGCGAATTCGATGTGGAAATCAAAGACAAAAGAGGAACCGAGAATCGAGTCGCATACCACTTGAGCCGCCTAGTTCATATCCATGAGGAACTAAGCTTGCGTGAAGAATTTCCTGATTAACAGTTGTTTTCAGCAAGCGCCGAATTACCCTGGTACGCAAATATTGTTAATTATTTAGTTACTAAAGGGTTTCCTTCTGAATTTTCTAAGGCACAAAAGGACAAGGTGAGGAGCGATGCAAAGTATTATGTGTGGGATGATCCATACTTGTGGAAACACTACGCTGATCAAGTCATACGACGATGTGTACCGGCAAGCGAGGTAATCCCTATTCTCACATTTTGTCATTCTTATGCATGTGGTGGACACTTTGGATCAAAAAGGACGGCAAGAAAGGTGTTGGACATCGGATTTTTCTAGCCTTCCTTATTTCAAGACGCTTACGTTTTTTGTAAGTCGTGCACTCAATGCCAGAAAATAGGTAATATCTCCCAGCGTAATGAGATTCCTCAACACCCTATTTTAGTTTGTGAAATATTTGATGAATGGGGCATCGACTTCATGGGGCCTTTCCCAAGTTCGTATAGATTTATTTATATATTACTTGCTGTGGACTATGTCTCAAAATGGGTGGAAGCAAAGGCCACCCGTACTGACGATTCTAAAGTTGTTGCAGAGTTCATCAAGCACAACCTTTTCTCTAGGCTTGGGATTCCAAGAGCCATCATCAGTGATAGAGGAACACACTTCTGCAACCAAACTGTGGCTAGTTTGCTTAAAAAGTACTATGTGACGCACATGATCTCTACTGCATACCATCCACACCAACGGTCAAGCAGAAGTATTGAACAGAGAAATCAAGTCTATCCTAGAAAAGACCGTGAATCCAACAAGAAAGGACTGGAGCTTGCATTTGGATGATGCATTGTGGGCGTATAGAACCACTTTCAAGACGCCGATTGGAATGTCTTTGTATCGGCTAATTTTTGGAAAACCATGTCATCTGCATGTGGAATTGGAGCATAGAGCCTATTGGGCTATTAAAAACTTTAACATGCAGATGGATGAGAGTGGCGAGCACCGGAAGCTACAGTTGCAAGAATTGGAAGAAATCCACAATGATGCTTATGCCAGCTCTAAGATTTACAAGGACAAGACAAAGGCCTTCCACGACAAGATGATTTCTAGAAGAGAATTCGAAGTCGGACTAAAATTTTTGCTCTATCATTCACGACTTCGACTATTTCCAAGTAAGTTGCGTTCACGTTGGAATGGTCCGTTTTTTGTTACTAGTGTCTTTCCCCATGGTGCAGTCAAAATTCAAAGTTTGGACACATCCAAAACATTCAAGGTGAATGGTCACCGGCTTAAACACTACTATGAAAGTGAAACGCCTACTACTAATAAAATGCGGAAAAAAACTTTTTCCTTTATTTTATTTTAATATACTAAAAATAATACCATACATATACGCCCATACATATATGTATATAAAAATAACATACTTTTCTTAAGTAACCTAAAAAAAATATTAAATAAATAAATCCTTAAAAATGTTTCATGCATCAATTTAAAATAATAAACAATACTGCTGAAAAATCTCATACGCGGAAACAATAGTAAAATAAATCATGTTTCAAAACTCAATGCAATAATCTAAATAACTGCGACGGTCACGGGGTCCACTGCCATGCTCGCTCATACGTCCTCGCCACCAGTAGGAGCTACATAGATATCATCATACTCACCTGCAACATATAAGCGTAGTGAGCCTAGAGGCTCAACATGTCTAATCCTTGATAACGAGGTTTAAAATAATGCATCACATAATCATACTAAATACATATAATATCATGAGTATGCATGCATGCTCGTAAAATAATGCACATGAATTCTTGCTAGCCATAACTATGACCATCATACATACATCATAACTAATCATACATAGCATAATTGAGCATGTCATAAACATAAAAACTGAGTATGGTCATATCCATGAATGTGACTAATAACTGTGCCGACTGATCAGTCTAAGAACCATCGTACGTGGCGGTGAATAAATCACCTCTATGCCGGTAGTAAACTACCTCTGTGCCAGTGGTAAAACCACTTCTATGCCGGTAGTAGAACTACCTCTGTGTCGGTGGTAAACCACCTCTGTGCTGCCACATCACTTCAATTTCCATAAAAATATTTTTCATGCTCAATTCTTAATCATAAACACATCATAAAATATTTCATGTATGCATGCACTTAAAATATGTCCGTAATATATATTTAATTAATTTTTTCATAATAAAATATACTAATACTTAAAATAGACTTCATGCATAAAAATAATTAAATATATATTCCGGACTTAGTTTATTTTCATGGTTTGGTCCAGACTGCTGATCACTCACTCTAAGCCCATTAAACTTAAATAAACCCAATAATCATATTTTAGCCTAAATAACTTAACTAAACTTAACTGGGCCTAAATAAAAATATTTAAGCACATTAACTTAATTAAGCTCAATAAAACTCTAGACTGACCCAAAAATCCTCTGACTGGCCCAAAAATTTCCATGGGCTCACAAGCCCATAAAAATCATTGGGCTAACTTAAATTAATTATTTAAGGCCCAAATAAAATTATTTGGAGGCCCAAATAATTTTCTAACTATTTATTAAAGCCCAAAAAAAAAACCCAATTAAACTCTTAATTAATTAAAAATTAAAATACTCGAGCCCGGCCCACCTAACCCGGACCCGGACTCACCTGACCCAACCCCAGACCCTACGGACCTGACCCACTACCCTGAACCGACCCGAAACCACCCAGAACCCCAAACCCGATTCCCCCCTTTCTTCCCCTTCTCGGCTGGGCGAGCAGCTCCAGAAGAAGCCGCTGGCCGCCCTGCTCCGGCCACCCCCGACCGGAGCATCACCACCTAAAACTAGCACACATCCAGGAGCTTCCATCAAGCCAAGAAACAACCCAAACCATGGCCTGTACCGTCCACACGAACCTCTGCAACACAGCCCACTCCCAGCTCGCGCGCAGCTATGAGCAGTTGCCGTAAATCTGATCGTTCTCTCTACTCCGACCATATTTTTTTGTGAAACCACTTCTCAATTCTTGCCAACATCCAGGGGGTTCTAACCCTTGAAACCTCACTCCAAACCATGGCCTGAGGAGTGAGAACTAAGCTCTGCACCAGACGCCTTCTTCCTCCTCGCGCGCATACTGAGCAGTCTCCAAACTTTTGAGCGTGCGGCTTTCTCCAACCATAAAAAGACCGTAAAACCACCTGTAAATCTTAGAAAACATCTAAATCTTTCAAACCCAACAAACCTCACTCAAAATGGTGTCCCGAGGAAGGAGAACAAAGTCTTCTTCCTAAGAACTCTAAATTGTCACCTCTTGACCAACTCTTGCATTAGACCGAATCTAGCCCACACCAGTCCGAACCAGCTGATCCTGCTCGACCCTAAGGCACCCTAGGACACCCCTTGACCGATTCCTAGCCCCTGGACCGACCCATGATAAGAAATATGTTCTTATGAACATGCATCACCAACAACAAGCAATAATTCATTCAATTTTGCACTAAAAATCAATAATCAATGACAATTCTGAAACAAAATTTTATGCATGAATAATAGCTTATATGGTGGCCAAATAAAATATTTAGACATGCCTTGATAATTATTGGACGAAAATTGATGCGTTTACGGGCTCCGGGACGACGAACGGACCAAAATCTCCAAAGAAAGTTTCTTGATTGGCTATGGGGCTGATTTTTCTGTGAAGGAGGCGTGAAAATGGGTTGAAGAAAAGGGTGGAGGCATCTGATGGGGTTTGAAATAGATTAGGGAGTGTTTTAGGTTTAAATTTTGGGTAGATAATATATTAATAGTAGATATTACTCAAAATAAAGATATTATACCTTAAGAAAAATCTTTAAAACTCTTAAAAATAATAATAATCTGATACTAAAAACCATTATCCCGAAATTAAGATTTGAGGGATTTTTAAATATTAATAAAAGTCAATAAAATGACTTATTTTGGCCAAAAATTAATTATTATATAAATATATAACTAAATACTAAAATTTTCTTGACAAAATACCATAAAATAATATTTTAAGGCTCATAAGACTCATAAAATATTTTTGGCTAAAAAGATTGGTATCTCGTCCGTCCACGGTCTCGTCTACGCGCTCAAAATAATCAATTCCTTAAAAATCTAAAATTTCCAAAATTATGGGTTAAATACTAAAATAATTTAAAACATGCACATAATACACATAATAACACATAAGTAATATTTAACTTATATTTCTAAGAATTTAAATAATTATTTTCCCTAATTATGCATGCGAATTTACGTATTAAAATTTCCGGGTGTTACAGAAAGAGTCCAAGCGAACATCGGAGGGGACAAGCATGATCTTACTTTAGATGCTCCACCAAATGTCGAGTAAATCACGGCATGCAGTCAAGCTATAGACTGACTCCAAATTTATCGCTGACTGGGAGGCAACCCAGTGTTTCTTTTCCTTTTGTTTTTGTTTGATTTTAATTTTTGGTGTGTTTTGCTTTTGGTTGTTTTTTTTTTCTTTCGAAAAGTTGAAAATTCCAAAAATATTTGAAATTTTTTTTTGGCTCGCTCGATCGGCAACATCCTACCGATCGAGCGAGTGCTGTTTTGAGCAAGGCAGTAAGTTGGCATTTTTTGTCTCGCTCGATCGGTCACATCCTACCGATCGAGTGAGAGCTTTTATATCGCGAACATTAAGTTTGGTTTTTTGTCTCGCTCGATCGGCAACATCCTACCGATCGAGCGAGAGGCATTTTACGTGTTTTAAATCGCAGACTCACTCTTTCTTTCTTTCATCCTCTATTATTTTTTCTTAAATCCCTAAACCCCCAAAACCCTTCTTCTCTATTTCACTCATCTGCTTCACCTTCTAATGCAGAGACTTCCTCGGAGATCGCACTTCTCTCTCCGGGCACCATCATCTCCGATCATCTTTTCCGGTCTTCTCTCTCTTTGGGAAATTTCTCATGCCGGGAAATTGCTCACGCCGCCGGTTCGGTCATCTTACTGATTTTCCCATCACCGATCATTCTCCTTGGATTATCCCTCTTATCAGTCACCTATACCGGACTTCGTCTTTGGTTGTTGATCTCACGTTTCTTCAAGGAGTCACCGGATTTTTTTCGCACACCAAGTGTTCGACATATTGCATCCTTTACTCTTGGTGTCATCTTCATACTTTCCATGGGGCCTAAACGCATTCGAGTTACAGGAGAATCTTCTCGCCAAGGCGCGGTCGCGGTTCGTTCTTCATCCAACATCATCGAGCACTTCGTGAATCAAGCGGCACGTGATCGCTAAAATCACGCCAAGGTATATCGTTCCCCCATTCCCGAACGCGGCTTTGAGTTAGAATTTGGCGATAGTGACATTTTTGGAATTATTCAAAAGCGTGGTTGGAAAAAATTTTGCGCTCAACCTCCTCCTGCTGTAGTATCGATTGTCCGTGAATTTTATGCCAATGCAGCGGAAAGGATGGATAGCAAAGCGGTTGTTAGGGGAAAACTAATTTCTTTTCTGCCCCATGAGTTGAATTCTTTGTTTGAAATCCCGAAGGTTGACGATTCTCACTATCAAAGCCTTAAAATCGACCCGGATTTGGATGAGTTGCTCCTTCAGTTGACATATCCTGGTGCTGCGTGGATTGACCCAGTATCTTCTTTGAATTTCAAAGAGCGTTTTTTACTTGTGCTTCCTGCTTCTTGGTACGCTTTTGTGACCCGGCGTCTGATGCCGATCTTACACTATAGCGAGGTCAATCTTGAGCGCTGTTGTGAAAATTCCTCGCAAGGGTACGAGTGTCAAGTTTTAATATAGTGAATAATTCATATATCGACCCCACCGGGAGTAAAATGAAAATAATCAGTGCTTGTAATTAAAATAGTCTAAACTTTATTTAGAAAATCAAACTTTCAGAAATTTCGCAGAAAATAAATAATCAATGAGTTTTGATAAGCACGCACACAACTTTTAGATAAAATCAATCAGAGAAAAATGATCTAGAGGTATAGATTTTACCTGGTTTCAACAACAATCAATTTTAATTAATTTAGTTTCATGAATTCCAGTCAATTAATAGCCAAGAACACTTAAGTTTATTATTTTCCTCTCCCGAGCAACAAATAATGTTTATTAACTACAATTAAATTCTAATATCCCTATTAAAAATTTATCGCAGTGATCTATCACAAAATAATGTTCTTTTTAAAAGCTCTGTTAAAATTATACACTCTCCCGAGCTGTATAAATAATTAACAGTGTATTTTCTAATGTCCTATTCAAAATCCCCTCTCCCGAGCAATGATTTCAAATAAATATAACAAATCAATTATTGATCAGATAATTGAAAAGACAATCAATTCTAGAAAAAAACAATTAATCTAGAAGAAACTCAATTCAATAAAATCAAAAATTCATGAAAGTGTCTACATCAGGTTCCAACCGACCTCTAGACTCTAAAAAATTATCTCATAATAAAATTCTGAATAAAACAAAACATGTTCAAAAAATTCAACATATTCAGAATAAAATAAAAAGATAAGATAAGAATCAAATCTGTCGTCAACGCCGTGTCCGGTCTATCGATCTCCGTCTTCGTTCTTCAATTAAAGCTTCAGAAATTCTTCCCAGAACATCTCAGAGAAAGTCACGATCTCTGATATCTGTGCGTAATGTGTGTGTGATTGTGGCTCCCCCCTCTGATGGAATTAAATTCTCTTTTATATCGTGTGAAGAAGCCCACTCAAAAAGCCCATAAAATAATTGCCCGAAATATTTAAAACATTCCAAACAGCCACGGGGTGGGCGCGGGCGCGCATTAATCTCGAAATTCCAATTCTCCCAGAAACATAGC
This sequence comes from Henckelia pumila, assembly GCF_033568475.1. Taxonomy (NCBI): domain Eukaryota; kingdom Viridiplantae; phylum Streptophyta; class Magnoliopsida; order Lamiales; family Gesneriaceae; genus Henckelia; species Henckelia pumila. Next base: position 186,177,698 of record NC_133123.1, on the reverse strand, counting down.
AGCAGCGCGATAGCTCTTAATTCCCTCTCTTTAGCGCTTGTTTTAGCGCTAACTTCATTGGCCCATTAACAAAGCCCAATCACTATTCCTCTTCTTTTCTTCTCTTTTCTTCTCTGTACGTTTATTTCCTTATATTCTTTTACCTTTCTTTTATTCTTTTCTCTTTATTTTCTTTTCTTCCTCAACTCTCTTCTAAATTCTTATTTTTCTCTTTTTTTTCACATAATAATTCTTCTTTTCCCCACAATATCTCCATAATTCTCTGCAAGCACAAAAACATCAAAACTCCGCATAAATATGTGCAAAACAAATATTTAATAATTAAAATCATAACTAAATTAAGTGTATAAAATACACTTATCAAATACCCTCAAACTTAGACTTTTGCTAGTCCCGAGCAAAACTATTAAAAACTAAATTCTAAAAACTCATTCTATCAAACCAACAACCAACAAGAATATTCAAGAAATATTATGGAGCGATGGCATCAGCAATGATTTCAAAGAATTTTCCAATCCAATCATATCACACCCAACTAACACTTGAAAATTTTAGCCAATAACAAAATAACCACATAAACTCACAATCTCCGCAACTCACGTTTCAAAACACTCTTATCCAAGTTCAATTCAAACATTCATAGATCATGAGAACTTTTCAAGGTAGCATAGAATCAAAAATAGGAATATTTATCAAAAACACTCACAAATAGGTAAATGCAAAGAATAATGTGTGTGTGCGTCTTTCGATCAAAATTTATAATCATTAAAAGCATCAATCAACAGTTCATAGGCTAAATTCTCGCAACTCTTCTCCACTAGTATATTGGGCAACTGAGACTCGGTCAATAGGACTTAATTAGTTTATAGTGTAAGGCCTGGCTTATGGCTACAAATGAAGAATTAGAATTCAAATAAGGAGTAATTTATTGCTTAAACTTATGCTCAATTTAACTTCAACTCCTTTTTCATTCACAATTTCACATTTTATTTTTCCACTTCATTGATTTTTCAAATTCTTCACAACTTCTTTCACAATTTTTCAACTCTTTTTTCTACTACCTCTTTTTATCTTTTCAAATCATCCACCACACCATTTAATTTTTCACAAATAACACCATGAGCATATAACATTTTAGCATTCAAATTACTCCCTTAAAGGTAGGAAATAGTGTTTAGGCTAATTAGGTAGTCAATGTAGGACCTTGAAATAGTGACGAATGGGGGTTTAATCACACGTTTACACGCATGCCATTCGATTTTCAATAAAGCTCAAAAAAGGTACTAGGGATAACAAATAATTAGGTAGCTTGAAAGGCTCAAACGAATTCAGAAAAATCGCCTAAATCATTCCTAATCACAGTATTGCCCGTAATTCGCCTCGAAGAGTGTTTGAACTAGTTCTAGACAAGTCTCAATCCACAATTAATTCATACAAATTTAATCAGTGCAGAAAAGATAATCATCGGCAGTTAACGATGATTTTCACAACAAAATCAGATTTTCTCGTACCTCACTGCACCAATATATACGTGTAGGCTCAAATGGCAACTAAGGATAATTTTTTTTTTCAATGAAAATCAGGCCCAAAAATTCAAACAATGCCTCAATCATATCTATGTTTGTATGTTTCAAAACTCAGATTCAAGTATTAATCATAGAGTATATAGGAAATTATTCATTCACTTGGTTCCATTTTTTCTCAAAAATATATGTCAGATAGGTAGACAATTATGGATTTCAGTTATAGCACAAAAATTTTTCATCAGCCATGCATCCATTTATTTCTTAACTTCTTTTAAAAACTCAAAACTTCTAACACAACAAATAAACTCAACAAAAATTTTATCTATGAAGCACATAGTAATCAACTAAACAACTTTCAACCTTATCAACAAAATCAAAAACTAATTCACCCCCCCCCCCCCAAACTTAATGTAATCATTGTCCCTAATGATTAAAAACAAAGAGAACGAACAAGGGACTCTATAGTGACCCAACCCGGATCCACTACCTAATCAGAGTTATAGTAAAAGCGCACGCAATAAAATCTTAAAGCGTAAAGAGTGGATAATTAAAATACAACAAATCCAATCGGCAGAATACAACCGACGCTATCACAAGTGTATAAATACTGTTATACAACCAAATCGAAGGTTCAGGGTAAATAAATTCCTACCCTCTAAAATCTCGCACTCTCCAAAGCTCAATCCTGCTGAGAGCCGCCTGGACCGTCCAGCCTCAAACTTGCCCCGCCACAAGGTACACAATACCCAAACATAGGGGCGTGAGCTAGAATGCTCAATACGAAGCAATGATATAAATACAAATATGCACACACAGATGGTTTAAAACTCAAGTGAAAACACTTGCTCTTGGCGCCGAGAATATACAGTACCGACTGGAGAGCTACTCCGCGGTGTACTCGTATACTCCATATCAGGGCTGAGCCAACCCTTTCCTGACCCGAATCCAAAACAGGATACAAGCCTCATATGGAAACTTTCATAACTGACTCGAGTCCAAAATAAGATCATTGTTCCCTATGGAAACTGTCAATGACTCACATCTCTCCGGATGCAGTCACACGTAAAATCATGTATGTGCTAAGACGGTAAAACATGCTAAAACATGATAAAACATATAGCACATACTCATGAAACATATAAGCAAATATATCATGCCGGCTATCTCGGTCAGTACTTACGTACCTCTAACACTGCTGGTCAAACCTAGCTCTGCTGGTCTAGACTCCAAGCCTACTAGTCCAGTCTACTAGCTAGTACAATGCAATTATTCATGCATCAACAATAAAGCTCTAAAAGCCTTAACTAAGCTATTGCATTCTCCTAAATATTTTTAGGATTCCAAAGCTATACGTGCGTCCGTCATTAGTCCTTTGCTGACGATAGCCTCAAAACTAGGCCATAGCTCCGCGACGACGTCTAGATCACTAAGCCACTTCCGGATTCCCCGTAGGACGCCTAGATCTCCCTAGATTTGAGTTAGAAGGCTTAGGAATCGAGAGAGAAGAGAGGGAATTGGTGCGATAAAATGAATTCTCGGACCCTCTATTTATAAGCAACGTTCGGAGCCTCCGAACATGGTTCGGATTGTCCGAACACGATCGGAACCTCTGATCCCTCCTTCGGAGCGTCCGATCGCCCAATATTACGTCAGCCATGATGTCACCTTGCTGACGTAAGCAATTACGTGTGCTCTGGTCCCAATCGGAACGTCCGATCTTATCGACGGAGCTTCCGATCCCCTTCGGAGCGTCCGATCCTGAGTTCGGATCCTCCGAACCCGTTCAGAGCCTCCTGACTTGGTTCGGAGCTTCTGAACCATCCGAACCCTTGGGACCTTCCCGGCTCTTTCCGAGTGTCCTGAATCCATTTCTGAAGTCCGTTATCCCAACAGGAACTTACTTAATCATGTTTTATTTAATCTAAACATGATCATGTGATTAACTTCTCATTAATCACTTAATTAGAAATGCGGGTTACTATATTCTCCCCCACTTAAAAAATTTCGTCCTCGAAATTTAAGTCTTAGAGGAAAACATAAATAGCCAACCAAATGTTCTTTATTACAACTGAACAAGTATAACTCGATACAAAGAAGTACAAAATCTCAAAATAACTTGGGGTGCTCGTCTAACATCCGGCTCTCCAACTCCCAAGTAGCTTCGTCTGTACCTCTGCGTTGCCACTGTACCATCACCAACGGTATACGCTTGTTACGAAGTACCTTGTCCTTCCTGTCAAGAATCCGTAGGGGTTTACCCACATATGATAGATCCCGATCTACCTTTACCTCGGTCGGGTGCAAAATATGCGACTCAACAAGGACACGTGGAACACATCGTGGATCTCCGAAAGATCAGGTGGCAAGGCCAGACGATAAGCAACATCCCCAACCTTCTCGAGAATCTCGAAAGGACCAATAAATCTAGATGTCAGCTTACCCTTGTGACCAAACCTCATCACCTTCCGAAAAGGTGACACATACAAGAAAACATATTCCCCTACCTCAAAATGAAGTGGCCTGCGGTGAGTGTTCGCGTAGCTAGCCTGTCGATCCTGGGCTGCCTTAACCCTACATCGGATCAACTCTACTGCATCAATCATCTGAGGACCCTCAACCTGATGCTCGCCAACCTCGTCCCAAAACAAAGGTGTACGATAACGACGTCCATAAAGAGCCTCAAATGGTGCCATGCCAATGCTGCGATGGAAACTATTGTTGTAGGCGAACTCCACCAAGGGTAAAAGATCATGCCACGCTGGACCAAAATCCATCACCGCCGCACGAAGCATATCCTCTGGAGTGTGAAGAGTACGCTCCGACTGTCCATCCGTCTCTGGATGATAAGCCATACTCAGGCTCAAAGTAGTACCAAGGGCTCGCTGGAAACTACCCCAAAACCTCGAAGTGAATCTCGGATCTCTATCGCTGACAATGCTCAATGGAATCCCATGCAATCGCACAATCTCCCGCACATACAATTGTGCCATCCTATCAAAGGTGTAATTGCGGTTATAGGGAAGAAAATGCGCTGACTTCGACAACCGATCCATGACAACCCAAATAGCATCACAATTCCTGGAAGACATAGGCAAGTGGGTGACAAAGTCCATCGTCACATGCTCTCACTTCCATTCAGGAATCTCTAAGCTATGGAGTAACCCTCCGGGTCGTCTAAACTCTGCCTTGACTTGTTGACACACAAGGCATCGGGATACGAACTGATAAACGCTGTGCTTCATCCCTTTCCACCAAAATCGAGTGCGAAGATCCTTATACATCTTCATGCTGCCTGGATGTACAGAGAATCGACTGCGGTGAGCTTGCGATAAGATCTCATCCCTTAAAGTAGAATCCTCGGGTACCATAACTCGACCAGAAAGACACAACAAGCCGTCTCCCTGTAAATGGAAACCAGAAGTGTTATCTCCCTCAGCAAGCCGGGCCAACTTCTGAGTCTTATGATCAGAATTCTGAGCTTCCCGGATTCGTCTGTATAGCACTGGCTCTGCAAGCACAGAAGAGACACGAATCACTTGTTGTTCTTTCTTATGACGGAACGTAAATCCCAAAGAACAACACTCCTCCACTGCCTTCGAAACCGAACTGGTACGAAGGGAACTCACATAAACTTTGCGACTAAGCGCATCAGCAATGGGATTTGAAGAACCTGGATGGTACTTGATCTCACAATCGTAATCCTTCAACAGATCCATCCAATGACGCTGCCGCATGTTCAACTCAGACTGAGTGAACAGATACTTCAAACTCTTATGATCGGTGAAGATCTCAAATCGTTCTCCGTACAAATAGTGACGCCATATCTTAAGAGCAAAGACAATGGCTGCAAGCTCTAAATCATGTACGGGATAGTTCTTCTCGTGAGTCTTCAGCTGTCTGGAAGCATAAGCAATCACGTGGCCATTCTGAGTCAACACACACCCCAAACCCCGGAGAGAAGAATCAGTGAAGACTACAAAACCACCTGATCCAGACGGTAAAGCAAGAACTGGAGCTGTCGTCAGACGACGTCTCAACTCACGAAAACTATCTTCACAAGCATCAGTCCAAACGAAAGAAACATATTTCTTCGTCAACTGAGTCAAAGGCTTAGCTATCTGAGAGAAATTCTCCACAAAACGACGATAGTATCCTGCTAAACCAAGGAAACTACGAATCTCAGAAGCTGTAGTCGGTTGTGACCAATTCAAAATAGCTTTTGTCTTGCTAGGATCAACAGATACGCCATCCTGAGAAATGACATGACCAAGGAACACAACTCGGTCAATCCAGAAGTCACACTTACTCAGCTTTGCGTACAACTGTCTCTCCCTCAAGACCTGCAGTACAGTGTAGAGATGGTAAGCATGCTCATCCATGCTGCGAGAATAAACCAAAATTTCATCGATGAACACCACCACGAACTTATCCAGACAGTCGCGGAAAACTCTGTTCATCATATCCATAAAAACAGCTGGAGCATTCGTCAAACCAAACGGCATCACTAAAAACTCATAGTGTCCATACCGCGTACGAAATTTTGTCTTAGGAACATCCTCCTGTTGAACTCGCAACTGATGATACCCAGACCAAAGATCAATCTTCGAATAGACAGAAGTACCCTGCAACTGATCAAAGAGATCATCTATCCGCGGAAGAGGATACTTATTCTTCACTGTCACTTGATTCAACTGACGGTAGTCAATACACAACCGCATCGAACCATCCTTCTTCTTGACAAACAGTACTGGGGCTCCCCATTGCGAAACACTAGGTCTAATATAACCCTTATCAAGAAGGTCTTGCAATTGCTTCTGCAGCTCTTTCATTTCTGACGGTGCCAATTGGTAAGGAGTTCTTGAAATTGGTGTAGTCCCTGGCACTAACTCAAAGTCAAACTCAATCTCCCTTAATGGTGGCAAACCTGGAATCTCCTCCGGAAACACATCTGGAAAGTCACGAACCACTGGTATCTCTTGGATATCTGGCTCTCCTAAGGATGCGTCAATGGCGTAGATAATATAGCCTTCCCCGCCAGACTCTAAAGCATGCCGAGCCTTCAGAGCTGAAACCACTGCCATCGGGGGTCGCGCTCCCTCACCATAGAAATACCATGACTCGTCATCCTCTGGACGAAACTGGATGAACCTCTGATAGCAATCCACTATCGCTCGGTAGGTAGTCAATAGATCTATCCCAATGATGCAATCGAAATCCTCCATCGCTAGAATCATTAGGTTAGCACTAAGCTGATGTCCCTCAAAATCCAAAACACAACCCCCAACTAGACGCTTGGCTAAAACCTTGCTCCCCATAGGAGTAGAAACCACTAGCAACACGTCTAAAGGAATAAAAGGCAATCTATACTTCCTAGCAAAACGTGTTGAGACAAAAGAATGCGATGCACTGGTATCAATTAAAACATATGCAGGAAAACCACATAAACTACAGATACCTGCAATCATCCGATCGCTGTCAGCCTCTGCCTGCTCCTGGTTAAGCGCAAAGACCTGACCCTGGGCACGTGGCCTCAAAAAAGAATGACCCCGAGAAGGAGTCTGAGTAGGCTGTCTCTGAGGCTGCTGCGGCTGCTGGCGCTGCTGCGAATACTGCTGCTGAAAAGGTGGCTGCTGGTACTGAGGTGGCTAAACGGATTCCTGAGAACCTCCGAAACCACTCGCTGCCCCAATCAGCATAGGACAATCTCTCTTCATGTGACCCTCCTAGCCACACTGGAAACATGCAGTGGTCGATCGACCACACTGTCCTGGCGAATGCATGCGTCGGCACTGACGACAACGGTTCGGCCTTTGGCCACCAAAGTTATGCACTCCACCAGATCCATAGGAAGAAGAAGAAGTACCTCCTGGCTTCTTGAAGGGCTGTCCTCTCGGACCCAAAGCACTAGCACTCGCTGACTTGGAAGAAGAAGAGTAAAGTCCCCTGTTCCTCCGAATACTATCCTCGGCCTGGCGACAACAGTCCACCAAATCCTCGTATGTCCCATCGCCGCCCACAGCAACCATCCGATGAATATCAGGGTTCAAACCCTGAAGGAAATGATCAAACTTCGCCATAAAACTATTAGCAATATGAGGACAAAAGGGTAGCAGATCAAAGAACTTCTGCTGGTACTCCTCGATCGTCATCGTCGCCTGTCGCAAACTCAACAACTCACTAGCTTTCGCCTGACGAAGAGCTGGAGGAAAATAAAATCTCTGATAAGCAGTACGGAACTCAACCCAAGTAGCTACACCTCTAGCTGCTATGAACGGTGCGGAAGTAGATCTCCACCACTTCCTCGCTCTGCCCTCAAGCATAAAGGCAAGGATCTCCATCCTATCCTCAGAAGTGCAACGGAACTCCTGGAAGCACTGCTACATCCTCTCCATCCAATCCTCCGCCTCTTCGGCTGTCTCACCACCCGTCAAAGGCATCGGGATAACTTCCTTAAACCTATGCATGCTGACTCGCCTGCGCTCCTTGGGCTGTCCCCAACGTCTACAATCATCTGGATCGCCCCAACGACCGCCGTCTACGCTACCGTGACTCTCATCGTAATATGGCATCTGTTACATAAGAACAGATAATTACTTAATCCGCTTTACGATATTCCCAGTGAAATGCGTCGCTCTGATACCAAAAATGTAGTGACCCAACCCGGATCCACTACCTAATCAGAGTTATAGTAAAAGCGCACGCAATAAAAGCTTAAAGCGTAAAGAGCGGATAATTAAAATACAACAAATCCAATCGGCAGAATACAACCGACGCTATCACAAGTGTATAAATACTGTTATACAACCAAATCGAAGGTTCAGGGTAAATAAATCCCTCCCCTCTAAAACCTCGCACTCTCCAAAGCTCAATCCTGCTGAGAGCTGCCTGGACCGTCCAGCCTCAAACTTGCCCCGCCACAAGGTACACAATACCCAAACACAGGGGCGTGAGCTAGAACGCTCAATATGAAGCAATGATAAAAATACAAATATGCACACACAGATGGTTTAAAACTCAAGTAAAAACACTTGCTCATGGCACCGAGAATATACAGTACCGGCTAGAGAGCTACTCCGCGGGGTACTCGTATACTCCATATCAGGGATGAGCCAACCCTATCCTGACCCGAATCCAAAACATGATACAAGCCTCATATGGAAACTGTCATACCTGACTCGATTCCAAAATAAGATCATTGTTCCCTATGGAGACTGTCAATGACTCACATCTCTTCGGATGCAGTCACACGTAAAATCATGTATGTGCTAAGACGGTAAAACATGCTAAAACATGATAAAACATATAGCACATACTCATGCAACATATAATCAAATATATCATGTCGGCTATCTTGGTCAGTACTTACGTACCTCTAACACTGCTGGTCAAACCTAGCTCTGCTGGTCTAGACACCAAGCCTACTAGTCCAGTCTACTAGCTACTACAATGCAATTATCCATGCATCAACAATGAAGCTCTAAAAGCCTTAACTAAGCTATTGCATTCTCCTAAATATTTTTAGGATGCCAAAGCTATACCTGCATCCGTCGTTAGTCCTTTGCTGACGATAGCCTCAAAACTAGGCCGTAGCTCCGCGACGACGTCTAGATCACTAAGCCACTTCCGGATTCCCTGTAGGACGCCTAGATCTCCCTAGATTTGAGTTAGAAGGCTTAGGAATCGAGAGAGAAGAGAGGGAATTGGTGCGAGAAAATGAATTCTCGGACCCTCTATTTATAGGCAACGTTCGGAGCCTCCGAACCTGGTTTGGATCGTCCGAACACGATCGGAACCTCCGATGCCTCCTTCGGAGCGTCCGATCGCCCAATATTACGTTAGCCATGACGTCACCTTGCTGACATAAGCAATGACGTGTGCTCTGGTCCCGTTCGTAATGTTCGATCTTATCGACGGAGCTTTCGATCCCCTTCGGAGCATTCGATCCTGAGTTTGGATCCTCCGAACCCGTTTGGAGCCTCCTGACTTGGTTCGGAGCTTCCGAACCATCCGAACCCTTGGGACCTTCCCGGCTATTTCCAAGTGTCCTGAATCCATTTCTGAAGTCCGTTATCCCAACAGGAACTTACTTAATCATGTTTTATTTAATCTAAACATGATCATGTGATTAACTACTCATTAATCACTTAATTAGAAATTCGGGTTACTACAGACTCATACCTTCGACACCGAGCATCAGGACTCGGCGTTATAAACTTCATGGAAAATAATTCGCAACCGCAACTATTAGAGAAGGTGGTGGAGATATACGACTTAGCATCCAATTTAACCTGAAAAGAGCACATGCACACGATAAGATAATATAAAAAAATTGAATTCCGAAACAAACAAGACAATATAACTCGCTTAATGTATGTGAAATTAAGGAAAAAATGCGAGGCATCATGCGCTTCATATGTTCGATCTTGCATGGTTTGAGACAGCTCTTTGAGAAGCTTGTTTGCTCTCGGAGTGCTGCTGCTGTGGATTGAAAGTGCGCATAAAGGAGCAGCTGCAGATTAAGCACATTCCGCATGAGAGGAGGAAGCGCTGATGGTGTATGCTTAAGCTCGTTTGCACAGGAAAGGTGCTGCTCATGGAGGTGTTTCTTGTTAGAACTATGGGAAGCGCCCTTCAAAAGCTTGTTAGCACAAGTATGAGGGGGTGGCTTCGCGTTTGCACATGGATGAAGCTGGAAGTCTGCACTATTGAGGAGCCTTTAGCGCAATAGCGCACAGATTAGCGCAAGAATGGAGCGCTGATGGGGAGCACAGACGCGCATTAGCACAGATGGAGGCGCAGATGGTGAGATGGAGGCGCGATTGCGCTAAGGTCTGCGCTGATGGTGGCTTGGGAGGCGCTATCGCGCTAGGGTGAGCAGATCTTGGGCTTGCGCGATAGTGCTGTTCGTTGCACTCTTCGTAAATCAGTGCAACGAATTGGAGGCACGGGCGCTCGAATGGAGTGGCGAGGGCACACCTTTAAGTTGCAAAAGAACTCCAATTTCGTCCAGGTAAGGCGCGGGCACTCCGATAATGGGGCGGGTGCACCGCTTGCTCGAATTTGAGATTTCTGGAGCCTGCAAATTTTTGAAAATTAAGACAAATTAAGCTCAAAAAATTGAAAATAAAAATACTTAAAAACGTCTAAAAAAATAAATTAAACTGAAAATAAAATAAAATAAAATCAAAGAAAATAAAATGCTCTGGTTGCCTCCCAAGTAGCGCTTGGTTTAGAGTCGTCAGCCCGACTTTCACCGGTGTTAGATCTTCCCTTTCTCTTTAACTCGCCAAATCAATTCCAAGAACCGCCTTTTAAATTTTGCTTTTTTCTTCTTCGCGGTTTTCTTTGTCGATAAATTTGGTTCTTTACTCTTGGATTCAACCTCAATATCGGCTCTTGGACAGCTCTCCAACTTCACAACCGGTTCAATTAAGCACAATTCTTCAATTGGTGGGCTAGGTGTCTTCGTGAAGAATTTAAAAATAACTCGTTCGCACTCCACACCCATCGACAATCCCCCCTTTTTCACTTCAATTTTTGCATCTGCTATGGCCAAGAATGTTCTCCCAAAGATAAGTTGTGACGCCCGGGGCTGAAGAGGCAGGGAGTGATCGCCGGTGCCAAGAGGTTGCACGAACAATGAGCGGCTCCTGGTAGGCTTGTAGGCGAAGGGAGACATGAATGAACCGATCCCGTGCCGGAATGAGAGGGATTTTGAGACTGTGTAGGTATGGGACTACATGGTTGAGGAGAGCTTAAAAGATTTCATATGTGCTACTCATATCAAGAAGGTGCATCTTCTTTTCGGGAGCTCATCACATAAGAACTCCAAAGTTAAGCGTCCTTGACTTAGGGCAATTATAGGATTGTGATCCCCTGGGAAGTTTTCCAGGGTGCGTATGAGTGGGGACATAAGCACGCTGAAAAGACCCGTCTTGATACAGTGGGGCATTTCAAATGTTATCAGAGCCAACATATCTTAGTACGGTATGGTTCGGGGATGAACCAAGCGGAAGCTGGTGGGCATGTGATGCCCGGGGCTGAATAGGGAGGGAGTGATCGCCGGTGCCAAGAGGTTGCACTGACAATGAGCGGCTCTTGGTAGGCTTTTAGGCGGAGGGAGACATGAATGAACCGATCCCGTGCCGGAATGAGAGGGATTCTAAGACTGTGTAGGTATGGGACTACATGGTTGAGGAGAGTTTAAAAGATTTCATATGTGCTACTCATATCAAGAAGGTGCATCTTCTTTTCGAGAGCTCATCACATAAGAACTTCAAAGTTAAGCGTGCTTGAATTAGGTCAATTATAGGATGGGTGATCCCCTGGGAAGTTTTTCAGGGTGCGTGTGAGTGAGAACATAAGCACGCTGTAAAAACCCGTCTTGATACAGTGGGGCGTTTCATAAGTGGAGCACCATGATCCGCGTCAATGACCAAAATTACAAAATCCGTTGGAAATATGAATTTATCCACTTTGACTAGCACATCTTCAACAATACCCAATGGATATATGATGCTTCTATTAGCTAATTGCAATGAAATCATAGTCGATTTCATCTCTCTCAACTTCAAGGCCCTGTAAATAGACAACGGCATTACATTAATACTAGCTCCTAAATCACATAGTGCAGTAGTAAAATGAGAACCACCAATAGAACAAGGAATAGTAAAACTCCCTGGATCTTTTAGCTTTTGTGACATTTTCTTTTGTAGCACCGCACTGAACTCTTCAGTTAGATTCACCACGTCGTTCTCTAGCAGTCTCCTTTTCTTGGACATCATCTCCTTGATGAATTTTGCATAATTTGGCATTTGCTCCAAAGCATCAGCAAAGGGGATGTTGATCTGAATTTTCTTAAAAATCTCCAAAAATTTGGAGAACTGCTCATCCAATGCTTTTTACTTGAACCTCTGCGGGTAGGGAAGTGGAGGCTTGTACATCGGTTTTGGCTCAGGTTTGAACTCCTTCTCTTCGAATTTTTCTTCATATTTCTCCTCTTCAACAGCAGGTTCTTGGACTCCAACTTCTTTTCCCCTTCTCAACTCTATGGCATTGCAATGTTCCTTAGGATTCACCTCAGTATTGCTAGGGAACTGACCACGGTTGTTGTCTTTCAGTGCGTTTGCCAACTGCCCAATGCTAGTCTCCATGGATTACAACACCGCACCCATGTTGGCCATGTGCGTCTCCAAGCTGTCAAGGCGAGACTCAGTTCTGGCCATCCTCTTACCTGATTCCTACACAAAAGTACTAACCACATCCTCCAAAGACGGATTACCCTCACTCTTATTTGTCATGAACCCCGAAGGATTCAACACATTATGATTGTTAGCATAAAAAATTTTTTCATGATTTCGCAAGCTAGGATGGTAAGTATTAGGGACAGGGTTACCTCGATAGCCTCCATAACCTCTTTGATTGATGTACTGGGCTTGTTCATGATAGTGAGATTCATCCATAGCACCCAGCACACCTGCTGGTTCTGCAACACTCACTTTATTCAACGCAGCTAACTGTGTAGTCAGTGCAGATAATTGAGCAGTGATGGATGTGAGAAGATCCACTGCATACACTCCAGCTGGCTTCTTTACCCTCATACGCTCAGATGGCCATTGGAAACTATTGACCATCATCTGCTCCAGCATATCATAGGCCTGCACATGGTCCTTAGCAAAAATGGTATCTCCAGCCGCAGAGTCCACATTCATTCTCGTAGGCGCATTCAGTCCGTTGTAAACCACTCGATCTGTTCCCAATCTGCAAAAATGTGGTTAGGACAACGTCTTAATAATTCTTTATACCTTTCCCACGCCTCGTAGAGCTGTTCAGAATCCATCTGCCTTAATGTGCTGATCTCGATCTTCAGTTGGGTGGTTTTGGCAGGTGGAAAATATTTTGCAAGAAATTTTTCTGCCATCCCCTCCCAAGTAGTGATGCTTCCTAGCGGCAGTGATTGCAACCAACTTCTGGCTTGATTCCTGAGAGAAAAAGGAAACAAGCGTAAGAGAATAATATCCTCAGACACACCATTAATTTTTACCGTATCAGTTATCTCGAAGAAGGTGCGTAGGTGTAGGTGAGGATCAGCAGTGGCGCTCCCATTAAATTGGTTCTGTTGAACCATGTTGATCAAAGCAGGTTTCAGCTCAAAATTTTTGGCGTTGATAGTTCCTCGAGCGATTCCAGAATAGTGAGCCTGGATCGTCGGCCTGAAGTGATCTCTAATTGGCACCAGGGGAGCTTGTTGTGCTTCTTGTTCAGCCATTCTCTCAATTTTTTCTCTTCCAATTCTTCTTAACGCACGTGCAGTGCGCTCGATCTCCAGATCAAAGAGTAGAGAATTCGCACTTTGAGATCGCCGCATAGACTGAAATTAAAAATAAGAAGAAATTAATTAGTAACTTAGAATAAAATAAAATAAAAACTATAAATTAAAATCTAGATTAATTGGTAACAAGACTAAAAAAAATAATCAAAATTTACTCCCCGGCAACGGCGCCAAAAACTTGTTGTGAAAATTCCTCGCAAGCGTACGAGTGTCAATTTTTTAATATAGTGAATAATTCAGATATCGATCCCACATGGAGTAAAATGAAAATAATCAGTGCTTGTAATTAAAATAGTCTAAACTTTATTTAGAAAATCAAACTTTCAGAAATTTCGCAAAAAATAAATAATCAATGAGTTTTGATAAGCACACACACAACTTTCAGATAAAATAAATCAGAGAAAAATGATCTAGAGGTATAGATTTGACCTGGTTTCAATAACAATCAATCCTAATTAATTTAGTTTCATGAATTCCAGTCAATTAATAGCCAAGAACACTTAAGTTTATTATTTCACTCTCCCGAGCAACAAATAATGTTTATCAACTACAATTAAATTCCAATATCCCTATTAAGAATTTATCGCAGTGATCTATCACAAAACAATGTTATCTTTAAAAGCTCTGTTAAAATTATACACTCTCCCGAGCTGTATAAATAATTAACAGTGTATTTTCTAATGTCCTATTCAAAATCCCCTCTCCCGAACAATGATTTCAAATAAATATAACAAATCAATTATTGATCAGATAATTGAAAAGACAATCAATTCAAGAAAAAATAATTAATCTAGAAGAAACTCAATTCAATAAAATCAAAAATTCATGAAAGTGTCTACACCAGGTTTCATCCGGCCTCTAGACTCTAAAAAATTAGTTCATAATAAAATTATGAATAAAACAAAACATGTTCAGAAAATTCAACATATTCAGAATAAAATAAAAAGATAAGATAAGAATCAAATCCGTCGTCGACGCCGTGTCTGTTCTATCGATCTCCGTCTTCATTTTTCAATTAAAGCTTTAGAAATTCTTCCCAGAAAATCTCACAGAAAGTCACGATCTCTGATATCTGTGCGTAATGTGTGTGTGATTGTGGATCCCCCCTCTGATGGAATTAAATTCCCTTTTATATCGTGTGAAAAAGCCCACTCAAAAAGCCCATAAAATACTTGCCCGAAATAATTAAAACATTCCAAACAGCAACGGGGCGGGCGCGCTAAGTGAAGGCGTGGGCGCCTTAATCTCGAAATTCCAATTCTCCCAAAAACATAGCAGCAGCGCGATAGCTCTTAATTACCTCTCTTTAGCGCTTGTTTTAGCGCTAACTTCATTGGCCCATTAACAAAGCCCAATCACTATTCCTCTTCTTTTCTTCTTTTTTCTTCTCTGTACGTTTATTTCCTTCTTTTATTTTTCTTTTCTTTTATTCTTTTCTCTTTATTTTCTTTTATTCCTCAACTCTCTTCTAAATTCTTATTTTCCTCTTTTTTTCACATAATAATTCTTCTTTTCCCCACAATATCTCCATAATTTTCTGCAAGCACAAAAACAACAAAACTCCGCATAAACCTGCTCGAAACAAATATTTAATAATTAAAATCATAACTAAATTAAGTATATAAAATACACTTATCAAGCGCGCTCTCCTTCTTTAGGCGCTTGATATGGGGTGGCCAGTCAATGTGGGGCGCATCGTTCATAGCGAGATTCACCGATCGATCATTATTGTCACCGTGGGTTTCTACTTCCCCATGCTCATCACTTTTTTTTTGCATTCGCGCCGGGGTAACCATTTGTAGCGATGAATAGTGGCTGCCACCTATGCGACAAATCGACGCAGCCTTTATAGAAGCCAAAAGGGCATATCGTGTTAAGAATTTCATAAGGAACGGTCACTTTCAACCACTGCCAGCATCGCCAAGGCCGCCTCCACCTCATCGTCGATCCCAGGCTGAATCCATTCGAGAGTTAACCGCCTTTGCTCATCATCAGGATGCATTTAATACTGTGGCGGCTCATAACGCTCTAGCTCTAGACTCTCTCATGTGGGGTATCTCTTTGCACTGGGGTATCGATATCTCCGCCATTCCTGCTGCTCTACCGTATCCACCGCCTTACTCGTTCCAGTATGCCGCCCCTGTTCTTCCTCCGGAGTCTGAAGAGGAGGATGACGCCGACCACTAGATCTGGTGAGTTTTGTTTTTCTTTTGTTTGCATAGCATTTTGTTCGTTGTTTGGTTGTTTTTTGGGTTGTGATACATTGGGGACAATGCTTTGTTTAAGTGTGGGGGGAGTTGCATACATATTGTTTCATTTCGTTGTATTGCATTATTTTGTTTTGTTATTTATTTTGTTGTTGTCATTTGTGTTGTTCGAATGCATGACTTGAGGATGAGTTTGTTAGCCTATGATGAGGTAATTGAAAAAAATGAGAAATTTTTGAAAAATTTCACTCTTGATCAGATTTGAGAAACAGTAGGTTGTATGTTGAATATTCTTAAGCACACATGTTTAACCGGTGAAGTGTAGTGATGTATTAGATATTGTGGAGGCCTGTTGGACCATTACATGACAATAGGTGTTTGTGGAACATGATAGTTCTTAAATTTTGATGATTTCTTTGATGTGGCATATACTTTCTTGGGCGCACATAAAATATTTTGTTTTTAAGAAGGAAAATTAATTTTTGGAAACCAATTAATTCCATCCGGGTTACGAGCGAGATGTTTGAAATCCTATTCATCTTGTTTGTGGCTAAGTATGCGGATTACATAGGATTAATCTTTTGAAAAAAAAAGAGATAACACTTGAATTCCATCCAGACTGTAAGTAAGGAATTGAAATCCTAATACCTTGCTTATGGTTAAGTTTGCGGACTTAATGGGATTGTAGTTTCATCCGGGCTATAGACGAGGGGATTGAAATTTGAATCCTATCTAATTATAGCTAAGTATGCGGGTAATTATTGGGACTTTAAAAATGTCGGATGCAAAATCCGACGGTGCGTAATTATTCTCAAGGAAGTTGTGTTGTATTGAAGGATTGTTGAGAGGAGGGTTCTGGATTGTGAGGCTTGAACTGAATTGTTCTATGTCGGCGAACAGTCTTGAAGCTTTGTTTTTTGAAGTTGCATGTAACTGGGATAACATGACTCACACACGTTTGCATTCGACTGAAGGTGTATCATTGATGATTGAGAGTAGCTATGAACTTGTTTTAGATGAAAGTGGTTTTCTCTGAGGCTATGTTGTGCATACTCATTCTTGCTTTTGTATTTGCGTTGTTTCATTTTGTTTTGCATGACTTACTCGAGGGCGAGTAAGGAGTAAGTGTGGGGGAGTTTGATAGTTATGTTTTTATTGCATTTGTTAATGTCATTTTGTTGTTGTTTTGCATTAGTTTGCGTGTTTTATTTATGCATTTTGTTCGTATTTCATATTCTGTGTTTGCATGTTGTGTTCTCCGGTTATTTGTGGTTAGGTCATATATTTTTGCGGACTTGGACGGAACTTTGGAATAATGGAAATGCTGGTAATTTTGGAAGAATTTTGCGCCGCTCGATCTGCAACATCTTACCGATCGAGCAGGCGCCTATTTGATGAAGACAGTAGCTTTTGGATTTTTGGCCGCTCGATCCGCAACATCCTACCGATCGAGCGGCACTTGTATTTTGCAAAATAGTGGGTTCGTAATTTTGGCTCGCTCGATCAGCCAATGTTTACCGATCGAGCGAGCGTCGCTTTTCGGGAAGAATTTTATAATTTTGGAAACTTTGTTATTTTGGACTTGGTTTTTATTAGGTTTTAATTCCGTTTTTTTTAGAGGATTATCAGACTTTGGAGATCTCTAAGGAGGCTAGGTTTTGTTCTCACATCTCTCTTTCAAGTTTTTTTTTTCTTTTGAATTTTTCTTGAGTTTGTGATGAATCATTGTAGCTAAACTTTTATTCTTGGTTGAGGGAGACGAAACCTTGATATAATTTATTCATGAGATTTGATTTTCAGTGTTTAATTCTTATTAAGTATCAATTTCTGATCTATTTTATTTCATGTTTGTATGTGAATTTCTTAGACTGGCCATCTTGGGATTTTGTTATACAAACTATAGCTAAATTAGAATTCAAATCCGTAATTGTTTGAATCAACCAATTTGCGAAGCAACTACGTTTGATATTTTCTGCTGTTGAATTTATTAAATCATTGGGTCAATTATTGACTAGGCTAAATACAACCGTTGGTGTTTGTGTTGTCTAGATTCGTCAGTTTTACTCGTTTGAATGCTACCTTAGATTTAAATATAGATCGCTGGAATCCAGATTAATTTATTGGTAAGGGTTAATCTAGAACGCTGGTGTCTAATTAACTAAAATTAAGGTGAAACAGGAATTTGGTTTTCAATGAAGAATATTTGATAGGATTAATTATTTTTAGGGAATCGATTATTGAATGAATAAATATCAAGGGTGTAGTCGACCGATACCAAGGCTTGTCTCTTATTGATTTCTCCAGTTAAATTTTCATTCTTGCATGCTAGTGATAATATTTCTCTTTAATTGTTTATAATTTTTAGTAGTTAATTTTAAAATTCAAACCCCCTTTTAATTTATTTAGAACGCATTAAATTTACCTTTCCTCGTGGGAACGATCCCTACTCACACTACTGCATTATTTGTTTATCTGATTGAGTCGGGTAATTTGGGTGTGATACGATTAAGCTCTACCAGATTGTCTGGCGTGAATGAAGACAACTTGGACTAGACAGTCAAAGTATACAAATGTTAGATGCGGACTTTCGTATTTGGATCGGAAAGATCGAATATTTCTGAAAATGTCTACTTTCCGAAGATTTGTTAGATATGAGAAGAGAGAGAATCGTCTTTGAGATTTATTAAATCTCACTAGAGTCATGAGATGATAGGCGATCTTGCCTACAGAACTGTTTTATTCCGTCTCTTTCTGGTTTTCACAAGGTGATTTTCGTCTTTCGTTGCGGATTATTTCCAGATCCATGTTTCTGAATTACCAACCAGAAGTTTTTATGTTCTTTATTGTTGAGATCGGAATTTGACGAGTTACCGAATTGCCTGAAACGACTGATTCAGAGTATGATCGAACAGAGAAGAAGCTCTGAAACAAACAGAGTCAGTTTGTGCTAGTACAGTTATCCATTACGGTTTTGAAGAAGAGATTCGGGAAATAGAGTTTGATTTGGAGACAACGTTTTCTGGACTTATGCTGAGAGATGAATTCTCTTGCAGTTTTGGGTTTTATCCCTTAGCT
This sequence comes from Henckelia pumila, assembly GCF_033568475.1. NCBI lineage: Eukaryota > Viridiplantae > Streptophyta > Magnoliopsida > Lamiales > Gesneriaceae > Henckelia > Henckelia pumila. The sequence continues at coordinate 186,158,559 of NC_133123.1, read as the reverse complement.
TTTGAGATTGAACAGTATTCGATTTCGAGGACGAAATCAGTTCTTATAGGGGGAGAATTGTAACGCCCCAAAATTATCTTAATTGAGTTTATTTGAGATAATCAGAGATTACAGAATTCAAGAGCCGAATTGATTTTGAGCAGGGTCTATTTTGTAATTTTTGGAAATTTTAGGGACTAAAATGCAAATTTGAGTTTTTATATAATATCTTGGCACTTTGACTCTTCTTCATTCCCCTCCATCACCTCCAACACGCCATCCACCATTTTTGAAAAGAAAAACATGATTTCAAGCTTTTCTTCTTCGGTTTCCGATCGATCCGTCCGGTAGAATAGGGATATCAACTCTGATAAACAAGGGATTGCTGCTATGCTTTTGGGATCCCGAGGATGAGATCACATAACAACTCACTGACTCTCCCAATCGAGGTGGTGCCACGTTGTAGTACCTAAAATCCAATCTACTAATTCGCATATATTAAATTAAATAAATATTATGATTATTATTTTTTTAAGTTTAATTGATTTAAATTCTTTATTTGAATTATGTGTTAAATGAATATCATTTACTTATTCAAATGGATTTATTGTGCAACTTATTTATTTTAAATATTTAAAGGTATAAGCTTGCTTATTTAAATATTTTAATTAATTATTTAGTTTATTCATTTAAATGATTTTAAATGTCTAGCTTATTTAGTTAAATTATTTTATCTTTTCAAATCATTTTAAAGGTTTTTATACTGATTTTGTGTTTATTTAAATTAATTTTAAACGTTTGTCTAGTTGTTTAAATTATTTTAGTCGCTCTGCTATTGCATTGACATCAAAATATTTAAAGTGTTGATTTTAATTCCTAAGATAGTGCCTAAAATTCTTTTTTTAATAATTATGATTTTAATTGCTTGAAATTAATTGCTTAAGTTTCCTTTAAAGTTTAAGTGCTCAAATATTTAAGTTATTTATTATTAAAAATTTTAAGACAGTGGCTTCCGGTTCCGGCGCTTGGCGATGGTGGAGTTCGGCGGTAAATTCCAAGATTTGTTATTTTTAAAAATTTTATTAGGGAGGAAGGAGAAAATTAGATGAGAGTTCAAAAGTTAAAAGTTTTCGGGTATCAGAAATCATTTTTCTTATTATTGCAATATTGGGCTTATTCTTTAACTTTTTCAAAAGTTAGAATTTTCATAAACCCGGATTAGTAAAACCCAATTTAATATTTTTGATTAGGAGATTTTAAACTTAAGAATTTTATTAGTGTAAAGTTAGTAGGTAAAAGTTGTACTATAAAGTTGTACTATAAAGTTGTACTATAAAGTTGTACTTTTAAAAGCACACACACCTACTTTTACATGCTTACACCTATACATATACACACATGTACACACAACACACCCAACATTTTAAAATACTCAACTCATTTTATTGGAAACCCTAGCCACCCAAAACCCACACTATCCGACTCCCTCTCTCTTTTCTTTTTCCCCTCCCCCTCAATTGGCCGTTTCTCCCCCCTCCAACCTTCAGCTGCTGCCGCCGCCCTCCACCACCATTTTCAACACCGGAAAGCCACCTAGGGAGGTCCTTCTAGCTGTGGTTTGAAGTGTTTCAGCCCTCTCCCCTTTCCTTGGTTCGAAATTTTGGTAGAAAAGGGTTAAGGCAAGTATATGCAATTTTTGGGCTTTCATTCAAGCTATTTATGTTCTTGCTCTTATCCTCTTGTGATTTTTCGAAATTCTTGTTATTATATGCTTGTAGGGTCGAATTTTTAACAAAATTTCAGTAGGGTTCTTGGGGAAATTTCGAAATTTAGTTGCCATAGCTTTTAAAGAAGTTGAATGATGAATTATGATTGAGGGCATGAAGTGTTTTGAATGCAAATGAGTAATTTCGAAAATTCACTAGTTGCATGCTTAAAATTTCGAATTGTACATGATGATTGGGCTGTATTTGAGGGTTGATTAGTGCATTGTATTGTTTGGCAATTGGTTTCAATGATTGGTCAAGAATCAAGACACAATTGGTGCATGATTTTGACATTTTTGAATTGTGGAGTGGGAGTGGGGTTGAGGGATGCCTAAGTGCTTGGGATAAGTCCTAAGTGATGTTAATAAAGGTGTTTTGTGGATTGGTATGGAGTAGAGTTAAGGAAAAAGGGTTATGGGGCTGAAACATTCAGTTAGAAGTAAGTTGGGTGTTGTTTTCATTGAGCAGAGGGTTACTGTTCCGGGGGAGGGGAGGTAGAAAACCTGGTCTGGTCATGGCTAGGGCTGGTCCTAGGTCAAGTTCATGATGTTGTGGTCACGTCGGTATAAAATGGGCTTGTTTCGGGTAAGATTTCATCAAGTTATGGATTTTTGAAGTTAAGGTGTCGGTGCAGAATTTTGAAGGCAAAAGTGGGCTGTCCGGATTGGGTTTTTGTTCAGGTTGTATAGGCTGTCAAATGAGGTTGAAAACAGGTCATATGGTTAGTTTGTAGTATTTGTATAGTGTGGGTTCGAGCGGTGTTGAATTTGGCTAAGGGATGATAGAGTTAAGGGTTTTACGGTTTGGTTGCTCGGTTTAAGGCAAGGTTGAGGAAAGTAAAGAATAGTTGGGCCAAAGAATATTTTCAAAGGAAGCCGTTACAAGTTCTTGCATGCTAAGTATTTTGAGTCGAGTCAAGGAAGGAAAGAAAATATTTTTGAACAAAGTGAGTTGATTGTGATAGGACATGGCAATGTGGGTTGAGGGATGCCTCACCTACTTTCCATAGACATGTAGTAAGCGGCTGGGAGACATCCCAGCTCCCCTACCAAAAGAGACGTGTAGTAAGTGAAAGAGTAGGTGCCCGGTGAGCCAACTTGTGGCTAAGGGCTTTGATGACTCTTTGTATAAACAATCTTTTGTTTAATATAATTTACACTTTTATTAATGGAAATGACTGTATCTTTCTTCATATTGTTATATTGTGATATACTATTGTTGTTTTGATAAAGACCTTGAATATAATATAGTGTATGTAAGATGTGGTAGAACATGGAGATGTCTATCATGAAACACATCTTATAGTCACTGTATATTCTAAACTGTTCCTAGTCGATTGAGCCGTCCGATAATAAGGATAAGGATCGCTCGAGTTTGAGACTAGCATTTGCGATGCAGAGTACCACGTTTCATTGGTAAGGAACATAGAGATGTTCGAAGCATGAAAATGGATATTCATATGATGAATGATCGAACTACCCTATCCGGACTTTCCAAGTGGTTATCACTTATCGAGTGGATAAAGTCCGCGGTTTTGGTTGTACACCATTAGTCCTTACTACTTGAAACATCATTGAGACTCTATATGCTAGTACTGTGCTTTGACTCGTTTACCGACTCTATTGGGGTCATCAGGTGTTGGGATTGGGTACAGTTACAACACATATAGGAGTCGATGCTTTGTTGTCAAGGATTCACCACATACTTGCGAGTGTGGATATCCTATGCGATCTGAGGAGATATTAGTGTGACGAATCTCTGGCCAGAGTACATGATGTGTTTTAAGAAATGGTTTCTTAGTAACACATGCGATGTCACTATTTGATCTTCAAGATGTATTGCATAGTTATCGAATCTCGAACGACTCTCGATATACCAATGGTTGTTGATTCGATCGGGATATATGGATGAAGGGACCGTACTGTACGCTAACCAAAATCTATTGGTTCTTGTAGGCACTATCAGTGATACCTAGGGAATCATGGGGCGATGTTGCTAGGCGCTCATACCATGATTCGATGGGCAAGTCGGAAATTGTTGTTCCGAGTCACAAGGAGTTGTGAGCCCACGGCTAGCTGTATCCCTGAACCATTGAGGGTCACACAGAGTAATGGATTTTTAATCCCCGTTGAGATAGTTAAATTTAAAGAGTTAAATTTAATGAACAAAGAAGTTGGACTTCTTAATTATGAGTAGAAGAGTAAGATTTCCTAAAATGACATAGGGATGGGCAATTTTGGAAATCACTGAATTCGGATTCAGAAAAATTTATCTTGACTTTAAAAGGTGCAGAAATGGTTTCTGTGCACATTGGTGAAATCGGTTTATCAATCGGAGTCATGAAGAATTTTATATTAATTTCTGAACATGCGGGCTTTGCTTGTCGGGCTTGAACTTATGACTAATGGGCCCTAAGCTGTTAGTGGCCTACATTATAAATAAGTTATTGCAGTACAGAAATTACACACAACAGGTCACAAAATTTTTGAAAAACCCTAGTGATTTTCCTCTGAAGTGGCCGACCCCTCTCCCCTCTGCTCGGTAAAATCCAGTCTGTGAATTTTGAATTACAGTCTGGTTTAACGGATCAAATTCGTTAATCTCTTCGTAGAAACTTCTGATAGATTTTCTAGTGCAATCTATCAGAGGGATTAAATATCCGTTCGTGGACCTGATTGAAGAACAGTTCGTCCATCAGTTCCAGGGATATACAACAAGAGCAGAGCAATCTGTTGGTGTCCAAAATCTCGATTCGAGATTGAAGGTAAAAATTTATAATTGTTATTTAATTTTTACACACACACAATTTAATCGTAAGGTTGATACCCATTATGGAATCGTTCCATATAAAATTTTTAAACTTCCGCTGCACCGGGTATCAATTTTGATTGATCTGATCGCCGAGTTTTCCAACAGTGGTATCAGAGACAGGTTGCTCAGATCAAGCGATTAAATTAATCGATTGTACAAAAATTTTTAAGCCTCGGTTTTTGAAACAAAATAAATATTTTAAAAATAAAAAAAAAAATTTCGGGCAAAAACCCGGGCAGCGATTGGATTGCTGCCCGGGGGGGCGCCGTAATGGGGTCGGGCCGGGCAGCCCGGGAATGTCCCGGGCGGCCCGCGGGAAAAATTAATTTTTAAATTTTAAATTAAATTTTAATATGTTAAAATTCTATTTTTGGTCCGATCGAAAATTGTTTTTGATTGGTCCACGAGGCGTCGGATCGAATTGTTCGAGTCCGAAAATTTTAAAATTGATTTTTGGATAAATTTGAATTTTTGGAAAATTTAAATATTTTATCCGTTAAATTGAATTTTGAAATTAATTATTTTTGGTACAATTGATGATAAGATATGATCTTATGGATATATTGAGTAAATTATGTATAAAATTGGATTTTATAGATAAAATATGATTTTATTTGATAAAAAGATAAAATATGATTTTGTATATAAAATAAGATTTTATGTATGAAATATGATTATATCCTTTTAAATTTAAATTGTCATTGCATGTTATCCAATAAATTAATTTTGAATTAAATGTTATTGGATAAGGATGATCGATTGCCATGACCAATTTTGTAGGTGTATGTTAGGAATTTACATTTGTTTTTATTGTTGTTGGATTTATTAATGGGTCTGGTTTATGGCCCAATATGAATTGTCATATGTAATAAAAGTGGTCTTGGTTTATGGCCCGTTCCCACCCCTTAAAAATGTATCCCCTACTTGTCATTGTTATTTATTGTAAATACATTAGATTTAGTGGGAGATCAAGATTTGAAGATGGAGGTGGGCCCAGCAGACAATAAAGACAAAAAAAATGTAAATTGGAAGCAAAATGTAATAGGATTGCATTGCATACTGCATATTACCTAGGATTGGACTAAGACTCGTGATTGGCAACCACGGGTCGATTAGAAATGGAATCGATCATCCTATATAATATGTGATATTATTGTTGTATGCATGTTTTAGACAAAATTGTGTGAATCCGGCAAGCATACAAAATTTTAAAAATGATGAGACAAATTTTCAAAATTAAAATCCCTCATTTTAAATATGATTTAAAATTGATATCAAGATAAATAAAGGAAATTTAAATTTGTTTAAATGTTCCTACCTTCCATCAACGATCAATGTATGAGATGCTACCCGCGGATACGGTCCGGCTCATATTATTGGGGGGGCCCGTTCGTCGGAAAGCTGTACATTGGATCGACACATGTTGTAAGTTGGGTGGAACTCCCATGGGATCGGCTCATATTATTGGGGGATCCACATGGCGACCGTCCATCACAACTTAATAGTGATGGGTCATCTTGACATGTCACAATAAACGGCGTCATATTATTGGGCCCTTATTGGACATGAGGTAAAAACGTGGAGGTTGCTTTGGAAGCAATTGGGCTCTACCTTTTGAAAATTATGGTTGGCTGATATTATTCGGGACCATAGTTTGTCAATTGGACTCCATGTTCTCACTAAGGAAAACAGTATCCCGTTTTCACTAGAGGGTAGTGAAATCGTTAAAATAGTGGGAGTGAGATTCATAAAATAAATTTTGCCTATTTTATGTCTTAGTAAATTACTTGAACAATCACTGATATTTGTCTGTTTCTTTTCAGTATTTCATTAAGATGAATTCGCGTAATCCACTTTTCTCGATCCTCGAACAAAATAAGTTGACTGGCGCAAACTATACGGAATGGTTCCGTAAGTTGAAGATTGTCTTGACTTCGGAGAAGATGCTCTACGTGTTAGAAAAATCTCCTCCGAAGGAAGCACCAGCTGACATAATTCCGGAAGAGTTATCCAAACATGATACATGGTGGGACCATGATATCAAGGCCAAATGCTATATGCAAGCCTCGATGTCTGATGAACTCCAGAGGCGATTTGAGGACACCGTGAATGCTGCAGACATTCACGTACAACTCAAGGAACTTTTTGGGGCTCAATCGAGGGCTGAAAGGTTCGCTACTGTAAAGGAGCTAATGACGTGTCGCATGCGTGAAGGGACTTCGGTCCGTGTTCATGGGGTACGAGTGATTTGGCTCATACAGAAGTTGGTAACCCTTGATTTGGTGTTGGAGCATGAACTCAACGTGGACTTACTACTTCTGTCTCTTCCTTCTTCGTTTGACGGATTTGTGGTGAATTTCAATATGAACAAGATAGAGGTCTCCCTTGAAGAGATGGTCAATATGCTTGTGACATATGAATCCACATTAAAGAAGGATAAACCGGCTTTCTTGGTGGGCTCCTCTTCTTCTGCTAAGAAGGGGCCAAGTACAAAGGGTAAGAAACGTTCTGCCCCACCCAAGAAAATTGAACCCGAGAAGAAGTACAAGACAAAGGCTTCAAACATGGAAAAATCTAAGGATGTTTGTCATTACTGCAAGAAGCCCGGTCATTGGAAGCGTAACTGCAAGGAATATCTAGAGCAGTTGCGAACTGCGAAGGGTATGTTCTATATTGAAATAAATGTTTCACTTAATACTACTTCTTGGGTATTGGATACCGGATGTGGATCTCACATTTGCAATGATTTGCAGGTGATGACAAGAAGTCGCAGGCTTAGAATGGGTGAGACCCAGCTGAGGCTCGAAAATGGTTCCAGAGTTGAAGCTAAAGCTATGGGAGATGTTTATTTATTTTTGCAGAACGGTTTTAAGTTACTTTTAAGAGATGTTTTATTTGTTCCGGATTTGATTAAAAACATTATTTCTGTTTCTATGCTTGATAGAGATGGTTATTCTTGCAATTTTGTGAATGAGATTTGCAATATTTACAAGAATGAATGTTTGATTGGAAATTGACAACTTGAAAACAATCTATACAACTTAAAACTAAAAGACGTTCCAATAAATTATGTTGATAAACCGGCAACAACAAACAAAAGGAAAATCGATAGCCAAAACCCGGCAAACCTTTGGCACGCTAGGCTAGGTCATATTTCCTCAAGGAGGATGAACAAGCTAGTGGGAGAGGGCATGCTTGATATGTCTGATATTAACTCTCTACCTACTTGTGAATCCTGCCTAAAAGGGAAAATGACTAAATCTCCTTTTAAGGGGAAACCTGAGCGTAGTCAAAATCTGTTGGATTTGATCTATACAGATGTTTGTGGTCCATTTAGAGTTGGTACTCAATATGGTCACACCTACTTCATTACCTTTACTGATGATTATTCGAGGTATGGGTATTTATATTTAATGAAATATAAGTCTGAAGCGTTTGAAAAGTTCAAAGAATTCAAGGCTGAAGTAGAAAACAAGATAGGTAAAAGTATTAAAGCACTTCGATCGGATCGAGGTGGAGAATACCTAAGTACCGAGTTTTTGGACTATCTAAAAGAGAATGGGATTCTCTCTCAGTGGACTCCTCCTATGACACCACAGCTTAATGGTGTATCGGAGCGTCGTAATCGAACTTTGTTGGACATGGTTCGATCCATGATGAGCTTCACTGAGCTTCCACCTTCGTTTTGGGGCTATGCGCTTGAAACGGCGGTATTGTTGTTGAACAACGTCCACACTAAAGCAGTGTACAAAACACCATACGAGTTATGGAATGGCAAAGCTCCTAAGTATTCGTACTTGAGGATTTGGGGATGTCCTGCTTACGTGAAGCGGACAGTGGGAGATAAGTTGGATAGTCGATCCAGCTTATGTTATTTTGTAGGGTATCCAAAGAATTCAATCGGATATTATTTCTATTATCCTGCTGAAACAAAGGTGTTTGTTTCAAGGAATTCCACCTTCTTGGAGAAGGAGTTCTTATTGGATAAGAAAGGCGAGATGATGGAACTCGAAGAAATTCGAGAAGAACCCGAAATACAAAATAACGATCCTACACCTCAGGAACCATTGATAGACACGCCTGTACCTAGAAGATCCGAGAGGACTTCTAGACCTCCTATTCGATATGGTCTTCTTCTTGAAGGGGATCAAGATGAACCCGATGTTGGATGTGATCCAAGAAACTTCAAGGAAGCAATTTCTGATGCGGATTCAAATTTATGGCTTGAAGCTATGCAGTCGGAAATAGATTCGATGCATACAAACCAAGTTTGGTCTTTAGTAGATCCTCCCGATGGAATTGTTCCAATAGGGTGTAAATGGATCTACAAGAGAAAGCTTGGGCCTGATGGTAAGGTATTGACCTACAAGGCGCGATTGGTGGCGAAAGGTTATACTCAAAGACAAGGAGTTGACTATGATGAAACCTTTTCACCAGTTGCAATGTTCAAGTCCATAAGAATCCTTATTGCCATAGCTGCTTGGTATGACTATGAGATATGGAAAATGGATGTGAAGACTGCTTTTCTTAATGGAGACATTAAGGAAGAAATCTATATGAAGCAGCCTGAGGGGTACACATCCATGGGAAGCGAGCATAAGGTATGCAAGCTTCAGAGATCAATTTATGGTCTAAAACAAGCATCAAGAAGTTGGAACCAGAAATTTGATGAAACAATAAAGGATTTTGGTTTCATCAAGAACCCGGAGGAACCATGCGTGTACAAGAAAGTAGTTAAGGATGCTGTGACATTCTTAGTACTTTATGTTGATGACATCCTACTCATTGGGAATGACGTAGGGATGTTGCAGTCAACAAAGATATGGTTATCATGTAGATTCTCGATGAAGGATTTGGGTGAGGCATCCTATATTCTAGGGATACAGATCTATAGAGATAGATCTAAGAGAATGATAGGACTCACTCAATCAACCTACATCGACACCATATTGAAACGGTTTTCAATGGATGGGTCCAAGAGAGGACATCTACCCATGTGTCATGGAGTTTCTCTATCCAAGTCTATGTGTCCCAAGACTGATGAAGAGATAGAGAAAATGACACATATACCATATGCGTCAGCCATAGGTAGTATCATGTATGGGACGATATCTACCAGACCGGATGTAGCATTTGCTCTGAGTGTCACGAGCAGATATCAAGCTAATCCCGGTCAAATGCATTGGAAAGCCGTGAAGGACATTCTTAAGTACTTACGAAGGACTAAGAATATGTTCATGGTATATGGAGGAAGAGAACTAAAATTGGAAGGTTATACCGACTCTAGCTTCCAAAGTGACGTGGATGACTCGAAGTCAACCTCTGGATTTGTGTTCATGCTCATGGCGGTGCTGTCTCTTGGAAGAGTTCCAAGCAGGACACCACAGCGGATTCCACCACTGAGGCAGAATACATTGCAGCATCAGCTGCTGCTAAAGAGGCCGTTTGGATGAGGAATTTCGTCCAAGAGTTGGGCGTTATTCCTGAAGTTGTTGGTCCAGTCCCGGTGTACTGTGACAACACGGGTGCCGTTGCTCAGGCAAAGGAACCAAGGTCTCATCAAAGATCCAAACACGTACTGAGGAAATACCACATCATCCGGGAGATTGTGGAAAGAGGAGACATCACTGTCGAAAGAGTGGCCTCTGCAGACAATATCGCTGATCCACTTACTAAGCCCTTGCCAGGACCATTATTTGACAAACATCGCGAAGCAATGGGTCTACGTAGTATGACTAGTTGGCTTTAGGGCAAGTGGGAGATTGAAAGAGTAGGTGCCCGGTGAGCCAACTTGTGGCTAAGGGCTTTGATGAATCTTTGTATAAACAATCTTTTGTTTAATATAATTTACACTTTTATTAATGGCAATGACTTTATCTTTCTTCATATTGTTATATTGTGATATACTATTGTTGTTTTGATAAAGACCTTGAATATACTATAGTGTATGTAAGATGTGGTAGAACATGGAGATGTCTATCATGAAACACATCTTATAGTCACTGTATATTCTAAACTGTTCCTAGTCGATTGAGCCGTCCGATAATAAGGATAAGGATCGCTCGAGTTTGAGACTAGCATTTGCGATGCAGAGTACCACGTTTCATTGGTAAGGAACATAGAGATGTTCGAAGCATGCAAATGGATATTCATATGATGAATGATCGAACTACCCTATCCGGACTTTCCAAGTGGTTATCACTTATCGAGTGGATAAAGTCCGCGGTTTTGGTTGTACACCATTAGTCCTTACTACTTGAAACATCATTGAGACTCTATATGCTAGTACTGTGCTTTGACTCGTTTACCGACTCTATTGGGGTCATCAGGTGTCGGGATTGGGTACAGTTACAACACATATAGGAGTCGATGCTTTGTTGTCAAGGATTCACCACATACTTGCGAGTGTGGATATCCTATGCGATCTGAGGAGATATTAGTGTGACGAATCTCTGGCCAGAGTACATGATGTGTTTTAAGAAATGGTTTCTTAGTAACACATGCGATGTCACTATTTGATCTTCAAGATGTATTGCATAGTTATCGAATCTCGAACGACTCTCGATATACCAATGGTTGTTGATTCGATCGGGATATATGGATGAAGGGACCGTACTGTACGCTAACCAAAATCTATTGGTTCTTGCAGGCACTATCAGTGATACCTAGGGAATAATGGGGCGATGTTGCTAGGCGCTCATACCATGATTCGATGGGCAAGTCGGAAATTGTTGTTCCGAGTCACAAGGAGTTGTGAGCCCACGGCTAGCTGTATCCCTGAACCATTGAGGGTCACACAGAGTAATGGATTTTTAATCCCCGTTGAGATAGTTAAATTTAAAGAGTTAAATTTAATGAACAAAGAAGTTGGACTTCTTAATTATGAGTAGAGGAGTAAGATTTCCTAAAATGACATAGGGATGGGCATTTTTGGAAATCACTGAATTCGGATTCAGAAAAATTTATCTTGACTTTAAAAGGTGCAGAAATGGTTTCTGTGCACATTGGTGAAATCGGTTTATCAATCGGAGTCATGATGAATTTTATATTAATTTCTGAACATGCGGGCTTTGCTTGTCGGGCTTGAACTTATGACTAATGGGCCCTAAGATGTTAGTGGCCTACATTATAAATATGTTATTGCAGTACAGAAATTACACACAACAGGTCACAAAACTTTCGAAAAACCCTAGTGATTTTCCTCTGAAGTGGCCGACCCCTCTCCCCTCTGCTCGGTAAAATCCAGTCTGTGAATTTTGAATTACAGTCTGGTTTAACGGATCAAATTCGTTAATCTCTTCGTAGAAACTTCTGATAGATTTTCTAGTGCAATCTATCAGAGGGATTAAATATCCGTTCGTGGACCTGATTGAAGAACAGTTCGTCCATCAGTTCCAGGGATATACAACAAGAGCAGAGCAATCTGTTGGTGTCCAAAATCTCGATTCGAGATTGAAGGTAAAAATTTATAATTGTTATTTAATTTTTACACACACACAATTTAATCGTAAGGTTGATACCCATTATGGAATCGTTCCATATAAAATTTTTAAACTTTCGCTGCACCGGGTATCAATTCTGATTGATCTGATCGCCGAGTTTTCCAACAGTAAGCGGCCGGGTTCATCTCGGCTTCCCTACCAAAAAGGAAAGTAAAGAGGCAAATCGCGTCGGGAGAAATCTCGGCGTCTTGCCGGCATAGTGTGCTGCAGTCATGATCATGATCGAAACTTGAGTCACAATTCGAGGATCTAAGTTCTAAAGCAAAAACAAAAGTTAAAGTTTCAAGTATCAGTCGACTCATCTCAATTTATACAGTTTTATGTTATGCATGTGTTTCAGTTAAGTCAAGAAAGTTCAAAAGTTTCATAGCGTGAGTTGGCGTGAGTTCATACTTGCATGTTGTCTCATTTCTCTTATTTCACGCATGTTTACAATTTAAGTTTCAAAGTATATTATGTATAGTAGTTTGAGTATTGCTTGGAGTATTTTTAAAACCCTTGTTATATCACTGTTTATACTTGTTAGGTCATTAGACTCACTATGCTTGTTTGTTTTCCAGGTGAGGAGGAGTTTGTAGGGACCGAGGGGCAGGGTCCTTGAGGGGAGGTCTCCGGCGGAGCGAGGCCTTATTATCGTTGCTATTTCATGTTTCCGCACTAGTTTATGATTGTAATAAAGAGTTTAAACTTATGTACTTTTGGTAATAGCAAGGATGCGTTTTTCCCTGTGCTTAAATTTTTAAGTCTTGAAACTATTATCGCTATCTTTTCCGCAACCATGTGGGGTTGCTTTACTTTTGAAGTTATGATTATCGCAGTGGTTATCTTTTTTCCGCATTTATTGTGTTTGTTTAGATTTGTTGTCTGTGACAGGGAGGTTTTGCTTACTTTCAAACAAGTCATGGCAAATTTTTTTTAAAAATACATAATTTCTTTTATTATTTATTTAAGTATAGAGGTTAGGGTCGTTTCACATGTATCCCAATCCCCTAGACTTTGGTGCGACTATAAGGAGTATGTTGACACTAGGTGAACTTCTACAACCCAGGCCACTCGCAGTATAGCCCCCAAAACATTTAAATAAAAAGGGCAGTTTTGCCCGCTGAAATCAAAGGTTTTGCTCAAGATGAATGCATAAGAAAACATAAAGCATTTAGCCATATAACAAAGCTCAAACAACAAAATACATGTTCCACATTCTAGAACAAGTATTGATGCAAGTATGTGATTTAAGGGAAACTCAAGAACCAACTGTCTCGAGTGTGCTATCCTTCTAAAACGATGACTGCTTGTACCTTTCGATACGAATAGCTCCAACTCTGGATAAGCTACAATAAAAGGTTATATCAGAAACTATACAACCTAACAACAACAACTGCTCAAGGTAATCTCTTTACCGTTCTTCGTCCAACTCTTCAAAAATCGACTGCTGCTAACTCTGGGCTCGACAACTTCAAACGAATCTGTACATAGGCAAAAGATGATCAACAACGACGAACAATCCATTTGCCAATGTTCTATGATTCAAACGGTTCAAAATCTCAAAACTCAAACCAGCGACATAACGACTATAAACTGATCAAACCGGAAACGCAGACAGTAGTACAGCATTTCAAACAACTCAAATCAATGCTAACACAACAATAACAACTCAAATCCAACACATCCCAAAATCCACTTTTTCAAAAATGCTTCCAAAAATCATAACAATTTCGAACGACGCTCTATTCAAAACCGACTGAGAATAAACGATAAGAACTCGTTCAAGAACAACATAACCAAAACTAAATCGATTCTAACAACATCTGAAAATAGAAGTACAACTTATCGGAGAAATACTTACGATAGAACGAAGCTCTCGCTACTGTGGTCGCTAATCTGCCTTCAAAAATAAATTCTATCGGACGGATCGATCGAAAACTGAAATCTAAAAGCTTGAAGAACTTGGAGGCGTCTTCAATGGTGTAAACGAGATGGAGGAAAAGGGAATGAAGACTTTTCCAAGCTCAAAAAGTTGCAGATAATATATAAAAACTCATATTTGCATTTTAGTCCCTGAAATTTTCAAAAATTGAAAAATAGAACCTGATCAAAAACAAATCGGCTCTTGCACTCTGTAATCTCTGATTATCTCAACTAAACTCAATTAAGATAAATTTGGGGCATTACAATATTGGTCTGGAGACTTCGCAAATTTTGGGTGAACTAGTTCTTGTTCATCTAAGTATAAGCAAGTCAGAATCCAATAAAAAATTATTATTATCCGTGGCAGGATAACCAGTGTATTTTTCTCTCAAGATATTAGATAGATGTCACTATTCCACTCAGATTATTAGTACAGGGGAAAGTACTAATTGACTTCAGAATCAACAGAATAATATTGTCTAAGGTAAGGACCTGAAATATTCAAGGAAAGCAGGAATTTGTGGACAACGACGTTGTCACATGAATCGGTGTTATCAGTCATTCTTCGTTATTGGTAATATTATCCTTTCGATGTATAAGGGTTTGTGTACTTGGTTTGATGAAAGGAAATGGAGCACATTATGTACCCAAATACTTCCAGATATTTGGTATGACAACAGGTTAAGACAAAACACTGAGGATCTAAAAGATTGTTTCACAATTTGCCTATTCCTAAGTGGAAATGGGAGATTATTCCAATGGATTTTGTGACTCATTTGCCTGTATGCTCGAGGAATTGTGATGCTATCTAGGTTGTATGGGATCGACTCACCAAGTCAGTATATTTTTTTCCTGGTATAATCGAGATGATACCATGGACAATATGGTTATCTAGTACACTCATGTGATCGTATATTTCCATGGATTGCCTTATACTTTAGTCAGTGATTGAAACCTCATATTTATTTTTGGATTCTGGGGAGATTTCAGTGTGCTTCAAGTATTACATCGGGTTGAGTACAATTTCCACACAGAGATTGATGGGTAGTTAGAGCGCACTATTCGTACTCTTAAAGAATATGTTTCAAGCTTGTACTATGGATTTTGAACAAGCATAGCAAGATTAGTTGCCATATATTGAGTTCGTGTATAACAATAGTTATCATTATAGTATTGACATGGCATGTAGTGACCCTTACCCAGATCACCTACTAAACAGAACTTAGGCATGCAATTAACTTAATTAAACAGAAATCAGAATTCAACTGCGGAAACCATATACATTATCAATCCCAAGGAAAGGAATCTATAAATATCCAAAATAATATACAACCAAATCGAATAGCTGTATAAACCCAAAACAACATAATAAAAACCTAAACGAAGCTCCAGCTGATCAACCACTGCCTAGCCCCTCTTGGATCCTCCTGCCTCGTCCCATCGCAAACCTGCCCCATGGAATAGGGTGTCCATAAACACAGAGTACGAGACATGAGCATAAAATGCTCAGCACGAGAGTATGAGTATACATGCATGCAAAGTGAACTCCCTATAAACTCGAGGTCAAGGATCAGAGAACAAAGACAGACCGGGCCCTGGTATGTAGCACGCTGTGCCGTCGCTGCAGGAGGTGGCTCCCATACCAAATACTAGTGGATATGCAGGACCCAATTCGATGGAAGTACATCTACTAACAGGATAGGGTACAACCCTACTAATAGACATCTCGAAGGAGATAACTCAATATGCAAATGTATGCAGCATAAAATCATGGCATATAAATCATGCAGTCACATGTTACATGCATACTCAGTCAGGATATCTCGAACAGTACTTTCGTACCTCAAATACTAGGCAAGTGCTATCAGCCCTAGGTCCACGCCTATAATCTGTGCTACACTGCCAAATGATACTGCTATCATTATAGCGCTCTAAAAGCCTTAACTAAGCTAAAGCATACTCCTAAATATTTTTAGGAAGCAAAAGCTATACCTTCGTCCGTCGTTAGCCTTTTGCTGTCGAGTGCCTCAAAACTAGGCCATAGCTTCGCTACGACGCCTGGATCGTTATGCCACTTCCGGATTCCCAACGGGACGCCTAGAATTTCCTAGATCTGAGCTAGAAAGCTAAGGAATCGAGAGAGAAGAGGTGAGAGGTGTGCTCAAATGTGAGCCTCGGCACCCCTATTTATAGACACGAACGTTGCGTCCATTCCTCCATCGTTGCGTCCGTTCCTCCGACGAACGTTGCATCCGTTCACCAACGTTGCTTCCGATGGTGCCAGTGTCACATCAAGTACGTAAGCAGTGACGTTCTCCGATGGCACGAACATTGCTTCCGTTCCCTTGAACGTTGCTTCCGTTCTGCCTGTCCCTCCGGACCATTTCTGATCATTTTGGGCCTAACTCCGGACTCCGCTAATCCATTAAAAGTCTCCTTAATCATGTTTAAAGATTTAATTAACAATTACACAGTAAAACTGGATACGGGCTACTATATTCTCCCCCACTTAAGATATTTCGTCCTCGAAATCAGATCTTAAGTAATTAATGTTAACAAGATGCAGAAACATTCTTTATTCAAATCAAACGTTTACAGAGTTTACAACTGAAAGCAACTCAAGAATGAAATCAAAACAACTCAGGATGTTTTGCACGCATCATGTCCTCAAGCTCCCAAGTAGCTTCTTCAGTGCCTCGGCGCTGCCAATGAACTAATACCAAAGTAATTACTTTGTTCCGCAGGACCTTATCCTTATGATCCAGGATACGAATAGGTCTTTCAACATACGTCAAATCCTTATCCACTTGAACTTCAGACCGCTGCAAAATATGAGATGGATCTGCCACATACCGTCGCAATAGAGATACGTGGAACACGTTGTGAATACTGGACAGATACGGTGGCAAAGCCAGACGATAAGACAAATCGTCAATGCTCTCCAAGATCTCAAACGGACCGATAAATCTGGGAGACAACTTTCCCTTAAGGCCAAATCTGAGAATCCTGCGGAAAGATGACATTCTCAGAAACACTTTCTCTCCAACATCAAACTGCAAAGGCCTACGCTTAGTGTTAGCATAGCTGGCCTGACGATCCTGTGCAGTCTTAATCCGTTTCTTGATCTGATCAACAACATCTACTGCCTGCTGGATAAATTCCGGTCCCTCACCCTGTCTCTCCCCCACTTCTTCCCAGAAGAGTGGAGTACGACAACGTTGTTGGAAAACGTTGTTCAGATCAATTAGAATTGATACCCGGTGCAGCGGAAGTTTAAAAATTTATTTTTATTAATATGGAACGATTCCATATTTGGGTATCAAAACTTTACGATTAAATTTGTGTAAATAAAACAAATAATCACTATTAAATATTTTATCTTAAAATCTCGAAGCGAGATTATGGACACCAACAGAATTTAATCTGCTCTTGTTGTATATCCCCGAAACTGATGAACGAACGTTTCTTCAATCAGGTCCACGAATAGAAAACAAAACCCTCTGATTGATTGCACTAGAAATCAATCGGAAGTTTGCGTAGAGAATAAACAGATATGATCTATTAATTCAGATTGTAATTTTTCATAAAAATCACAAGACTGAATTTTCTCCGAAAAGGGACAAGGATTTTCGAAAAACCCTTAGAAAATAATATGTGTGTTTTCGAAAATTTGATGAATGAATTCTTATTTAATTTTCGAACCCACTACATGTATTTATAGATAATTTATAGACTAGGTTAAGTTATAACTGTGTTAGGACTCTAACTCCTTAAAGCCCACAATCCATAACTTAAGCCCAACAAGCCAAGCTCGTTGTTCTAAAAATTAATATAAAATTCATCGTGACTCCGATTGATAAACTGATTTTACCAATGTGCACAGAAACCATTTCTGCATCTTTTAAAGTTAAGATAATTTTTCTGAATCCGAATTCAGTGATTTCCAAAAATGCCCATCCCTATGTCATTTTAGGAAATCCCACTCCCTTTAGTTAAGAAGTCCAACTTCTCTTTCATTAAATTTAACTCTTTAAATTTAACTATCTCTACGGGGTTTTAGTAATCCATTACTTGTGTAACCCTCAATGGTTCAGGAATACAGCTAGTCATGGGCTCACAACTCCTTGTGACTCGAAACAACAATTTTCGACTTACCCATCGAATCATGGTAAGAGCGCCTAGCAACATCGCCCCATGATTCCCTAAGTATTACTGATAGTGTCTGCAAGAACCAGAAGATTTTGGTTAGCGTACAGTACGGTCCCTTCATCCATATATCCCGATCGAATCAACAATCATTGGTATATCGAGAGTTGTTCGAGATTCGATAACTATGCATAACATCTTGGAGATCTAATAGTGACATCGCATGTGTTACTAGGATAACCCATTAACCTAAAACACATCATGTACTCTGGCCAGAGATTCGTCACACTAATATCTCCTCAGATGGCATAGGATATCCACACTCGCAAGTATGTGGTGAATCCTTGACAACAAAGCATCGACTCCTATATGTGTCGTAACTGTACCCAATCCCGACACCTGATGACCCCAATAGAGTCGGTAAACGAGTCAAAGTACAGTACTAGCATATAGAATCTCAATGATGTTTCAAGTAATAAGGACTAATGGTGTACAACCAAAACCGCGGACTTTATCCACTCGATAAGTGATAACCACTTGGAAAGTCCGAATAGGGTAGTTCGATCATTCATCATATGAATATCCATTTGCATGCTTTGAACATCTCTATGTTCCATACCAATGAAACGTGGTACTCGGCATCGCAAATGCTAGTCTCAATCTCGAGCGATCCTTATCCTTATTTGCGGACGGCTCAATTGACTAGGAACAGTTTAGAATATACAGTGACTATAATATGTGTTTCATGATAGTCATCCCCATGTGCTACCACATCTTACAGACACTATAGTATATTCAAGGTCTTTATCAAAACAACAATAGTATATCATAATATAACAATATGAAGAAAGATAAAGTCAATGCCATTATAAAAGTGTAAATTATATTAAACAAAAGATTGTTTTACATAGAGTCATAAAAGCCTTTAGCCAAAAGTTGGCTAACTGGGCACCCACTCTTTCAAACGTCGCCCGTACAACGCCTCAAAAGGTGTCATCCCAATGCTAGTATGATAGCTGTTGTTGTACGCGAACTTGATCAATGGCAAATGATCCTGCCAGGCTGTACTAAAATCCATAACGCACGCTCGAAGCATATCCTCCAAAGTACGGATAGTGCGCACTGACTGACCATCTATTTCCAGATGATAGGCAGTACTCAAATTGAGAGTAGTACCCATCGCACGCTGAACACTCCCCCAAAACCTAGAAGTAAACCTGGGGTCTCGATCGCTGACAATGCTCACAGGCACTCCATGAAGTCAAACGATCTCCTGAATATACAACTGTGCCATGAGATCTACAAAGTACTCTCGGCTATAGGCAATGAAATGCGCTGACTTGGTTAATCAGTCCACCACAACCCAGATAGCATCACAATTCCTCAAGGACATCGGCAAATGGGTCACAAAATCCATCGTGATAAACTCCCATTTTCACTCAGGAATAGACAAACTGTGAAGAAAACCTCCAGGTCTTCGGTGTTCTGCCTTGACCTGCTGACATACTGATACACGCTGCGTTTCATCCCCTTCCACCAAAACCAAGTACGTAGATCCTTGTACATCTTGTTGCTTCCCGGATGAATACTCAACTTGGTGCGATGTGCCTGAGACAAGATCTCCTCTCGCAACTCTTCATCCTGCGGAATCACAAGCCTACCAGACAAACACAGAAAACCATCTGACTGATAGTGAAATCCAGACGAGCTACCCTCGTTAGCTAGATGAGCCAAATGCTGGGTCTTCGAATCAGACATCTGAGCATCTTGAATCCGCAAATACAAAGCTGGCTCAGATAAAATTGCAAACATCTGGATACTCTGCATACCTTTCTTATGCTTGAAGGTATACCCCGAAGTACAAC
Source organism: Henckelia pumila (assembly GCF_033568475.1). Lineage (NCBI taxonomy): Eukaryota > Viridiplantae > Streptophyta > Magnoliopsida > Lamiales > Gesneriaceae > Henckelia > Henckelia pumila. Next base: position 186,138,585 of record NC_133123.1, on the reverse strand, counting down.
AGTCATTGATCGCACTAGATATCGAACAAGTCTGCTGTGCGGATAGTCGCACCTTGCGACTCAAGGAATTAGCAGTGAGATTAGCAGCTCCCGGATGGTATTTAATCTCGCAATCATAGTCCTTAAGCAAGTCCATCCAATGTCTCTGCCTCATGTTCAACTCCGCCTGAGTGAACAAATACTTGAGACTCTTGTGGTCGGTAAAGATCTCAAATTTCTCTCCATATAGATAATGATGCCAGATCTTCAAAACAAACACAATGGCTGCCAATTCCAAATCATGAACTGGGTAGTTGTCCTCGTGAAGATTCAGCTGCCTAGAAGCGTATGCGATCACATGCCCATTCTAAGTCAGGACACAACCTAACCCCTGAAGAGAAGCATCAGTGTATACCGCATACCCTCTAGATCCTGACGGTAATGCCAATACCGGCGCAGAAGTCAACCGCCGTCGAAGCTCACAAAAATTCTCCTCACACTCGGAGGACCACTCGAAATCAACACCCTTGTGGGTAAGCTGCGTCAACGGTCGGGCTAGCTGAGAGAAGTTTAGAATGAAGCGTCGATAATATCCTGCTAGACCCAAAAAACTACGGATCTCAGCAACCGTCGTTGGATGCGACCAATTAAGCACAACCTCAATCTTGCTCGGATCAACTGAAATCCCCTCCCTGGATATGATATGGACAAGAAAGACCACTCGATCCATCCAGAACTCACACTTGCTCAGTTTAGCGTACAACTGCTCATCCCGAAGGGTCTGCAGTATCACTCGCAAGTGAGAAACATGCTCTTCCGCATTATGCGAATACACCAAGATGTCGTCAATTATCATTATAGCGCTCTAAAAGCCCTAACTAAGCTAAAGCATACTACTAAATATTTTTGAAGCAAAAGCTATACCTTCGTCCGTCGTTAGCCCTTTGCTGTCGAGTGCCTCAAAACTAGGTCACAGCTCCGCTACGATGCCTGGATCGCTATGCCACTTCCAGATTCCCAACGGGATGCCTATAATTCCCTAGATCTGAGCTAAAAGGCTAAGGAATCGAGAGAGAAGAGGTGAGAGGTGTGCTCAAATGTGAGCCTCGGCACCCCTATTTATAGACAACGAACGTTGCGTCCGTTCCTCCATCGTTGCGTCCGTTCCTCCAACGAACGTTGCGTCCGTTCACCAACGTTGCTTCCGATGGTGCCAGTGTCACATCAAGTACGTAAGCAGTGACGTTTCTCCGATGGCATGAACGTTGCTTCCGTTCCCATGAATGTTGCATCCGTTCTGCCTGACCCTCCGGACCATTTCTGATCATTCTGGGCCTAACTCCGGACTCCGCTAATCCATTAGAAGTCTCCTTAATCACGTTTAACGATTTAATTAACAATTACACAGTAAAACTGGATACGGGCTACTACATGGAATCATTCGAGGCATTGTATGGGAAAATATGACATATTCCACTGTTCTAGAAAGAAGTGGGGAAGCAACAAGTAGAAGGAACTGAGTTAGTTCAATAGACTATTGATATCGTTGGAATCAAATTTGACATATGTAGAGTCATATGCGAGCAGAGTATTCGGAGATGTTTTGACCAGCTCTGTATCTTGTAAAATGTTCAGATGTAATAAAATGAATTTGATAAGTGCATTTTGTGCATTTAATTGGTTATGATATTACTTGACTTTTGTGAATTATTTGGCAGATATTGTGCAAGTTGTTGTTGTATTTGGAGTTTGTAGGAAATAATGGAGTTGATGAGTTCATGTGAAAATAAGCCAAGAGATTGGAGGAAAAAGTGGAAATCAAGACTTGAACAAGTAGAAGAAAATGTTGAAGTTTGAACAGGCAGCGCGCCCGCGTTGAGAAGGAATTTCTGAAGGTTTATTGTGCGAACGTGACTCGCGCGCGCGCGACAAAAAATCTGCAGTCGAGAGTTTTATTATGGAAGGAAACTTGGGTATTTTTGTGGGCTTTTTCTTGGACGATTTTGAGGCCATATAAAAGGGATTTGTCTGATAGAAAAAAGTGTAATCAACCGCCACACACATCAGAATAGAATTTGGAGAATTTAGATCGAGATTTTGAGAGCAAAGAACATCAATCAATAGAGTTTGAAGATCGATAGACCGGACACGGCATCGAAGATTCGGCTTTGTTTTCTTTCCTTTATATTTAATTTTGAATTGATGTTGACTCTTATGAATATGTTTTGTGTTTATTTAAATTTGATTATGAACTAAACTTTTAGAGTCTAGAGGTCGGATGGAACTGAAAGAGTGGGTGCCCGGTGAGCCAACTTGTGGCTAAGGGCTTTGATGACTCTTTGTATAAACAATCTTTTGTTTAATATAATTTACACTTTTATTAATGGCAATGACTTTATCTTTATTCATATTGTTATATTGTGATATACTATTGTTGTTTTGATAAAGACCTTGAATATACTATAGTGTATGTAAGATGTGGTAGTACATGGGGATGTCTATCATGAAACACATCTTATAGTCACTGTATATTCTAAACAGTTCCTAATCGATTGAGCCGTCCGTTAATAAGGATAAGGATCGCTCGAGTTTGAGACTAGCATTTGCGATGCATAGTACCACGTTTCATTGGTAAGGAACATAGAGATGTTCGAAGCATGCAAATGGATATTCATACGATGAATGATCGAACTACCCTATCCGGACTTTCCAAGTGGTTATCACTTATCGAGTGGATAAAGTCCGCGGTTTTGGTTGTACACCATTAGTCCTTACTACTTGAAACATCATTGAGACTCTATATGCTAGTACTGTGCTTTGACTCGTTTACCGACTCTATTGGGGTCATCAGGTGTCGGGATTGGGTACAGTTACAACACATATAGGAGTCGATGCTTTGTTGTCAAGGATTCACCACATACTTGCGAGTGTGGATATCCTATGCGATCTGAGGAGATATTAGTGTGACGAATCTCTGGCCAGAGTACATGATGTGTTTTAAGAAACGGTTTCTTAGTAGCACATGCGATGTCACTATTTGATCTTCAAGATGTATTGCATAGTTATCGAATCTCGAACGACTCTCGATTTACCAATGGTTGTTGATTCGATCGGGATATATGGATGAAGGGACCGTACTGTACGCTAACCAAAATCTATTGGTTCTTGCAGGCACTATCAGTGATACTAGGGAATCATGGGGCGATGTTGCTAGGCGCTCTTACCATGATTCGATGGGCAAGTCGGAAATTGTTGTTCCGAGTCACAAGGAGTTGTGAGCCCACGGCTAGCTGTATCCCTGAACCATTGAGGGTCACACAGAGTAATGGATTTTTAATCCCCGTTGAGATAGTTAAATTTAAAGAGTTAAATTTAATGAATAAAGAAGTTGGACATCTTATTTAAGAGTAGAGGAGTAAGATTTCCTAAAATGACATAGGGATGGACATTTTTGGAAATCACTGAATTCGGATTCAGAAAATTTATCTTGACTCTAAAAGATGCAGAAATGGTTTTTGTGAACATTGGTGAAATTGGTTTATCAATCTGAGTCAAGATGAATTTATATTAATTTCTGAACATGCGGGCTTTGCTTGTCAGGCTTGAACTTATGACTAATGGGCCCTAAGCTGTTAGCAGCCCACATTATAAATAAGTTATTGCAGTACAGAAATTAAACAACAGAGGTCACAAAATATTTTGAAAACCCAAGCTGCGTTTTAATAAGTGGCCGCCCCTTCCCTCTCTCTCTGTCGGAAAAATCCAGCCTGTGAATTTTGAATTTGCAGTCTGGTTTAACGGATCAAATTCGTTAACTCTCTTCGTAGAAACTTCTGATAGATTTTCTAGTGCAATCTATCAGAGGGATTAAATCTCTGTTCGTGGACCTGATTGAAGAACAGTTCGTCCATCAGTTCCAGGGATATACAACAAGAGCAGAGTAACCTGTTGGTGTCCATAATCTCGATTCGAGATTGGAGGTAAAAATTTATAATTGTTATTTAATTTTTACACACACAATTTAATCGTAAAGTTTTGATACCCATTATGGAATTGTTCCATATAAAATTTTTAAACTTCCGCTGCACCGGGTATCAATCCTGATTGATCTGATCACCGTTCTCCAACAGTGGTATCAGAGCCAGGTTGCTCAGATCAAGCGATTAAATTAATCGATTGTACAAAAATTTTTTAAGCCTCGGTTTTTGAAACAAAATAAATTTTTTTTAAAATTAAAAATTTTTCGGGCAAAAACACGGGCAGCGATTGGATCGCTGCCCAGGGCAGCGATCGTCGCTGCCCTAGGGGCAGCCGGGCTGCCCGGCCCGAGCCCTTTTAGGGCGCGGGCAGCCCAGGAGCGTCCCGGGCGGCCCGCGAAAAATTAATTTTTAATTTTAAAATTAAAATTTTAATATGTTAAAATTTTATTTTTGGTCCGATCGAAAATTGTTTTTGATTGGTCCACGAGGCGTCGGATCGAATTGTTCGAGTCCGAATATTTTAAAATTGATTTTTGGATAAATTTGAATTTTTGGAAAATTTATAGATTTTATCCGTTAAATCAGATTTTATGAAATTAATTATTTTTGGTACAATTGATGATAAGATATGATCTTATGGAAATATTGAGTAAAATATGATTTTATGTATAAAATTGGATTTTATATGTAAAATATGATTTTATTTGATAAAAAGATAAAATATGATTTTGTATGTAAAATAAGATTTTATATATGGAATATGATTTTATCCTTTTAATTTAAATTGCCGTTGCATGTTATCCAATAAATTAATTTTGAATTAAATGTTATTGGATAAGGATGATCGATTGACATGACCAATTTTGTAGGTGTATGTTAGGAATTTACATTTGTTTTTATTGTTGTTGGATTTATTAATGGGCCTGGTTTATGGCCAAATATGAATTGTCATATGTAATAAAAGTGGGCCTGGTTTATGGCCCGTTCCCACCCCTTAAAATGTATCCCCTACTTGTCATGGTTGTTTATTGTAAATACATTAGACTTAGTGGGAAATGAAGATTTGAAGACGGAGGTGGGCCCAGCAGACAATAAAGACTGAAAACATGTAAATTGGAAGCTCAATGTAATAGGATTGCATTGCATACCTGCATATTACCTAGGATTGGACTTAGACTCGTGATTGGCAACCACGGGTCGATTAGAAATGGAATCGATCATCCTATATAATATATGATATTATAGTTGTATGCATGTTTTAGACAAAAATGTATGAATCCCGCAAGCATACAAATTTTTAAAATGATGAGACAAATTTTCAAAATTAAAATCCCTCATTTTAAATATGATTTAAAATTGATATCAAGATAAATAAAGGAAATTTAAAATTGTTTAAATGTTCCTACCTTCCATCAACGATCAATGTATGAGATGCTACCCGCGGATACGGTTCGGCTCATATTATTGGGGGGGGCCCGTTCGTCGGAAAGCTGTACATTGGATCGACACATGTTGTAAGTTGGGTGGAACTCCCATGGGATCGGCTCATATTATTGGGGGATCCACATGGCGACCGTCCATCACAACTTAATATTGATGGGTCATCTTGACATGTCACAATAAACGGCATCATATTATTGGGCCCTTATTGGACATGAGGTAAAAACGTGGAGGTTGCTTTGGAAGCAATTGGGCTCTACCTTTTGAAAATTATGGTTGGCTGATATTATTCGGGACCATAGTTTGTCAATTGGACTCCATGTTCTCACTAAGGAAAACAGTTTTCCGTTTTCACTAGAGGGTATTGAAATCGTTAAAATAGTGGGAGTGAGATTCATAAAATAAATTTCGCCTATTTTATGTCTTAGTAAATTAATTAAACAATCACTGATATTTGTCTGTTTCTTTTCAGTATTTCATAAAGATGAATTCGCGTAATCCACTTTTCTCTATCCTCGAACAAAATAAACTGACTGGCGCAAACTATACGGAATGGTTCCGTAAGTTGAAGATTGTCTTGACCTCGGAGAAGATGCTCTACGTGTTAGAAAAATCTCCTCCGAAGGAAGCACCAGTTGATGTAAGTCCGGAAGAGTTGGCCAAACTTGATACATGTTGGGACCATGATATCAAGGCCAAATGCTATATGCAAGCCTCGATGTCTGATGAACTCCAGAGGCGATTTGAGGATACCGTGAATGCTGCTGACATTCACGTACAACTCAAGGAACTTTTTGGGGCTCAATCGAGAGATGAAAGGTTCGCTACTGTAAAAGAGCTAATGACATGTCGCATGCGTGAAGGGACTTCGGTCAGTGATCATGGGGTACGAGTGATTTGGCTCATACAGAAGTTGGTAACGCTTGATTTGGTGTTGGAGCATGAACTCAACGTGGACTTATTACTTCTATCTCTTCCTTCTTCGTTTGACGGATTTGTGGTGAATTTCAATATGAACAAGATAGAGGCCTCCCTTGAAGAGATGGTCAATATGCTTGTAACATATGAATCCACTTTAAAGAAAGATAAACCGGCTTTCTTGGTGGGCTCCTCTTCTTCTGCTAAGAAGGGGCCAAGTACAAAGGGTAAGAAACGTTCTGCCCCACCCAAGAAAACCGAACCCGAGAAGAAGTACAAGACAAAGGCTTCAAACATGGAAAAATCCAAGGATGTTTGCCATTACTGCAAGACGCCCGGTCATTGGAAACGTAACTGCAAGGTCTAGAGCAGTTGCGAACTGCGAAGGGTATGTTCTATATTGAAATAAATGTTTCACTTAATACTACTTCTTGGGTATTGGATACCGGATGTGGATCTCACATTTGCAATGATTTGCAGGTGATGACAAGAAGTCGCAAGCTTAGAATGGGTAAGACCCAGCTGAGGCTCGGAAATGGTTCCAGAGTTGAAGCTAAAGCTGTGGGAGATGTTTATTTAATTTTACAGAATGATTTTAAGTTACTTTTGAGAGATGTTTTATTTGTTCCAGATTTGATTAAAAACATTATTTCTGTTTCTATGCTTGATAGAGATGGTTATTCTTGCAATTTTGTGAATGGGATTTGCAATATTTACAAGAATGAATGTTTGATTGGAAATGGACAACTTGAAAACGATCTATATAACTTAAAATTAAAAGACGTTCCAATAAATTATGTTGATAAACCGGTAACAACAAACAAAAGGAAAATCGATAGTCAAAACCCAGCAAACCTTTGGCATGCTAGGCTAGGTCATATGTCCTCAAGGAGGATGAACAAGCTAGTGGGAGAGAGCATGTTTGATATGTCTGATATTAACTCTCTACCTACTTGTGAGTCCTGCCTGAAAGGAAAAATGACTAAATCTCCTTTTAAGGGGAAACCTGAGCGTAGTCAAAATCTGTTGAATTTGATCCATACAGACGTTTGTGGTCCATTTAGAATTGGTACTCAATATGGCCACACCTACTTCATTACCTTTACTGATGATTATTCTAGGTATGGGTATTTATATTTAATGAAATATAAGTCTGAAGCATTTGAAAAGTTCAAAGAATTCAAGGCTGAAGTAGAAAACAAGCTAGGTAAAAGTATTAAAGAACTTCGATCGGATCGAGGTGGAGAATACTTAAGTACCGAGTTTTTGGACTATCTGAAAGAGAATGGGATTCTCTCTCAGTGGACTCCTCCTATGACACCTCAGCTGAATGGTATATCGGAGCGTCGTAATCGAACTTTGTTGGACATGGTTCGATCCATGATGAGCTTCACTGAGCTTCCACCTTCGTTTTGGGGCTATGCGCTTGAAATGGCGGTGTTGTTGTTGAACAACGTCCACACCAAAGCAGTAGACAAAACACCATACGAGTTATGGAATGGCAAAGCTCCTAAGTATTCGTACTTGAGGATTTGGGGATGTCCTGCTTACGTGAAGCAGACAGTGGGAGATAAGTTGGATAGTCGATCCACCTTATGTTATTTTGTAGGGTATCCAAAGAATTCAATCGGATATTATTTCTATCATCCTGCTGAAACAAAGGTGTTTGTTTCAAGGAATGCCACCTTCTTGGAGAAGGAGTTCTTATTGGATAAGAAAGGCGAGATGATGGAACTCGAAGAAATTCGAGAAGAACCCGAAATACAAAATAATGATCCTACCTCAGGAACCATTGATAGACACGCCTATACCTAGAAGATCCGAGAGGACTTCTAGACCTCCTATTCGATATGGTCTTCTTCTTGAAGGGGATCAAGATGAACCCGACGTTGGATGTGATCCAAGAAACTTCAAGGAAAGCAATTTCTGATGCGGATTCAAATTTATGGCTTGAAGCTATGCAGTCGGAAATAGATTCGATGCATACAAACCAAGTTTGGTCTTTAGTAGATCCTCCCGATGGAATTGTTCCAATAGGGTGTAAATGGATCTACAAAAGAAAGCTTGGGCCTGATAGTAAGGTATTGACCTACAAGGCGCGATTGGTGGCGAAAGGTTATACTCAAAGACAAGGAGTTGACTATGATGAAACCTTTTCACCAGTTGCAATGTTCAAGTCCATAAGAATCCTTATTGCCATAGCTGCTTGGTATGACTATGAGATATGGCAAATGGATGTGAAGACTGCATTTCTTAATGGAAACATTAAGGAAGAGATCTATATGATGCAGCCTGACGGATACACATCCATGGAAAGCGAGCATAAGGTATGCAAGCTTCAGAGATCAATCTATGGTCTAAAACAAACATCAAGAAGTTGGAACAAAAAATTTGATTAAACAATAAAGGATTTTGGTTTCATCAAGAACCCGGAGGAACCATGCGTGTACAAGAAAGTAGTTAAGGATGCTGTGACATTCTTAGTACTTTATGTTGATGACATCCTACTCATTGGGAATGACGTAGGGATGTTGCAGTCAACAAAGATATGGTTATCAGGTACATTCTCGATGAAGGATTTGGGTGAGGCATCCTATATTCTAGGGATAAAGATCTATAGAGATAGATCTAAGAGAATGATAGGACTCACTCAAGCAACCTACATCGACACCATATTGAAACGGTTTTCAATGGATGGGTCCAAAAGAGGACATCTACCTATGTGTCATGGAGTTTCTCTATCCAAGTCTATGTGTCCCAAGACTGATGAAGAGATAGAGAAAATGACACATGTACCATATGCGTCAGCCATAGGTAGTATCATGTATGGGATGATATCTACCAGACCAGATGTAGCATTTACTCTGAGTGTCACGAGCAGATATCAAGCTAATCCCGGTCAAATGCATTGGAAAGCCGTGAAGGACATTCTTAAGTACTTACGAAGGACTAAGAATATGTTCATGGTATATGGAAGAAGAGAACTAAAATTGGAAGGCTATACCGACTCTAGCTTCCAAAGTGACGTGGATGACTCGAAGTCAACCTCTGGATTTGTGTTCATGCTCAATGGCGGTGCTGTCTCTTGAAAGAGTTCCAAGCAGGACACCACAGCGGATTCCACCACTGAGGCAGAATACATTGCAGCATCAGCTGCTGCTAAAGAGGCCGTTTGGATGAGGAATTTCGTCCAAGAGTTGGGCGTCATTCCTGAAGTTGTTGGTCCAGTCCCGGTGTACTGTGACAACACGGGTGCCGTTGCTCAGGCAAAGGAACCAAGGTCTCATCAAAGATCCAAACACGTACTGAGGAAATACCACATCATCCGGGAGATTGTGGAAAGAGGAGACATCACTGTCGAAAGAGTGGCCTCTGCAGACAATATCGCTGATCCACTTACTAAGACCTTGCTAGGACCATTATTTGACAAACATCGCGAAGCAATGGGTCTACGTATTATGACTAGTTGGCTTTAGGGCAAGTGGGAGATTGAAAGAGTAGGTGCCCGGTGAGCCAACTTGTGGCTAAGGGCTTTGATGACTCTTTGTATAAACAATCTTTTGTTTAATATAATTTACACTTTTATTAATGGCAATGACTTTATCTTTCTTCATATTGTTATATTGTGATATACTATTGTTGTTTTGATAAAGACCTTGAATATACTATAGTGTATGTAAGATGTGGTAGTACATGGGGATGTCTATCATGAAACACATCTTATAGTCACTGTATATTCTAAACAGTTCCTAGTCGATTGAGCCGTCCGTTAATAAGGATAAGGATCGCTCGAGTTTGAGACTAGCATTTGCGATGCAGAGTACCACGTTTCATTGGTAAGGAACATAGAGATGTTCGAAGCATGCAAATGGATATTCATACGATGAATGATCGAACTACCCTATCCGGACTTTCCAAGTGGTTATCACTTATCGAGTGGATAAAGTCCGCGGTTTTGGTTGTACACCATTAGTCCTTACTACTTGAAATATCATTGAGACTCTATATGCTAGTACTGTGCTTTGACTCGTTTACCGACTCTATTGGGGTCATCAGGTGTCGGGATTGGGTACAGTTACAACACATATAGGAGTCGATGCTTTGTTGTCAAGGATTCACCACATACTTGCGAGTGTGGATATCCTATGCGATCTGAGGAGATATTAGTGTGACGAATCTCTGGCCAGAGTACATGATGTGTTTTAAGAAATGGTTTCTTAGTAGCACATGCGATGTCACTATTTGATCTTCAAGATGTATTGCATAGTTATCGAATCTCGAACGACTCTCGATTTACCAATGGTTGTTGATTCGATCGGGATATATGGATGAAGGGACCGTACTGTACGCTAACCAAAATCTATTGGTTCTTGCAGGCACTATCAGTGATACCTAGGGAATCATGGGGCGATGTTGCTAGGCGCTCTTACCATGATTCGATGGGCAAGTCGGAAATTGTTGTTCCGAGTCACAAGGAGTTGTGAGCCCACGGCTAGCTGTATCCCTGAACCATTGAGGGTCACACAGAGTAATGGATTTTTAATCCCCGTTGAGATATTTAAATTTAAAGAGTTAAATTTAATGAACAAAGAAGTTGGACTTCTTATTTAAGAGTAGAGGAGTAAGATTTCCTAAAATGACATAGGGATGGGCATTTTTGGAAATCACTGAATTCGGATTCAGAAAATTTATCTTGACTCTAAAAGATGCAGAAATGGTTTCTGTGAACATTGGTTAAATTGGTTTATCAATCTGAGTCACGATGAATTTTATATTAATTTCTGAACATGCGGGCTTTGCTTGTCAGGCTTGAACTTATGACTAATGGGCCCTAAGCTGTTAGCAGCCCACATTATAAATAAGTTATTGCAGTACAGAAATTAAACAACAGAGGTCACAAAATATTTTGAAAACCCTAGCTGCGTGTTAATAAGTGGCCGCCCCCTCCCTCTCTCTCTGTCGGGAAAATCCAGCCTGTGAATTTTGAATTTGCAGTCTGGTTTAACGGATCAAATTCGTTAACTCTCTTCGTAGAAACTTCTGATAGATTTTCTAGTGCAATCTATCAGAGGGATTAAATCTCTGTTCGTGGACCTGATTGAAGAACAGTTCGTCCATCAGTTCCAGGGATATACAACAAGAGCAGAGTAATCTGTTGGTGTCCATAATCTCGATTCGAGATTGGAGGTAAAAATTTATAATTGTTATTTAATTTTTACACACATAATTTAATCGTAAAGTTTTGATACCCATTATGGAATCGTTCCATATAAAATTTTTAAACTTCCGCTGCACCGGGTATCAATCCTGATTGATCTGATCACCGTTCTCCAACAGGAACCTGGTGTAAACACTTTCATTAATTTGTGATTTTACTGAATTGAGTTCCTCTAGATTAATTGTTTTTCTAGAATTGCATTTCTTTTCAATTATCTGATCAATAATTTAATTATAATATTTATTTGAATTTCGGCACTCGACGAAGGGGATTTTGAATAGAACCAATAGAAATTATACTTTTATTTATTTATATAGCTCAAAAGAGTATATAATTTTAACGGAACTTAGAAAAGAACATTGTTTTACATAGATCACTGCAAGTAGATTCTTAATAGGGATATTGGAATTGAACTATGGTTGATATATTTTATTCGGCACTCGGGAGACGGAATAATACACTTAAGTGTTCTTGGTTATTAATTGAAAGGGATTCATGAAAATAAATTATTTAGGAATGATTGTTGTTGAAACCAAATGAAATCTAAACCTCTAGACCATTTTTCCTCTGATTGATTAATCTCTGAAAGTTGTGTGCGTGCTATAAAACAATCCTTTGATTATTTTTATTTATTTTGCAAACCTTCTGATCATTGATTTTCTAGATAAAATTAGGACTATTTTAATTACAAGAACTAAATATTTTTATTTTACTCTCTGTGGGAACGATACTTGATTTATCACTATATTAAAACTTGACACTCGTACGCTTGCGAGTATTTTTCACAACAAGTTTTTGGCGTCGTGCCGAGGAGTAATTTTAGATTTTGTTTACTCTTGTTACCAATTATTCTAAGTTTTAATTTAGAGCTTTATTTATTTTAATTTAAGTTACTCATTGATCTCTTTTTGTTCATATTGCAGTTCATGCGAAGATCTCAAAGTGCGAATTCTCTAATTTTTTATCCGAAAATCGAGCGAACTGCACGTGCTTTGAGAAGAGCGAGAAGAGAATAAGTTGATAGAATGGCTGAAGAGAAAGTGAATCAAGCTCCCCTAGTTCCAATCAGAGATCACTTCCGGCCGACGATCCAAGCTCACTATTTTGGAATCGCTCGAGGAACAATTAACGCCAACAATTTTGAACTGAAGCCGGCATTGATCAACATGGTTCAGCAGAACCAATTTAATGGGAGTGCAACTGCCGATCCTCATCTACACCTACGAACTTTCTTGGAGATAACCAATACGGTAAAAATGAATGGTGTGTCTGAGGATATAATACGTTTACGCTTGTTTCCTTTTTCTCTCAGGAATCAGGCACGGAGCTGGCTCCAATCACTACCGTTAGGAAGCATCACAACTTGGGAGGATATGGCTGTTAATTTTTTAGCTAAATATTTTCCACCTGCCAAGTCCACCCAGCTGAAGATAGAGATCAGCACCTTTCATCAGCATGACCATGAACAGCTCTACGAGGCGTGGGCAGCTTAGAGACGCACGTGGCCAACATGGGTGTTGTACTTCAATCCATGGAGACTAGCATTGGGCAGCTCGCGAATGCCTTGAAAGATAATAACAGATGCTAGTTCCCTAGCAACACTGAAGTAAATCCCAAGGAGCAGTGTAATGCTATCACGTTGAGGAGTGGAAAGCATGTGGATAATGAAGAAGGCAAACCTGAGAGCAAGACGTCTGAAAAAGTTGCAGTTCAAGAGAAGAAAGTCGAGGAGAAGGAGCCTGAACCTGAGCAGAAACCGATGTACAAGCCTTCACTTCCATATCCTAGAAGGTTCAAGAAAAAGGGCTTGGATGAGCAGTTCTCCAAATTCTTGGAGATTTTCAAGAAAATTCATATCAACATCTCTTTTGCTGATGCCTTGGATCAAATGCCAAACTATGCAAAATTCATCAAGGAGGTGATGTCCAAGAAAAGGAGGCTGCTAGAGAACGAGGTGGTGAACCTAACTAAAGAATGAAGTGCCGTGCTACAAAAGAAGATGCCACAAAAGCTTAAGGATCCAGGGAGTTTTATTATTCCTTGTTCAATTGGTGGATCTCATATTATTAGTGTTTTATGTGATCTAGGGGCCAGTATTAATTTAATGTCATTTTCTATTTACAGGGCCTTGGAGTTAGGAGAGATGAAATCAACCATGATCACCTTGCAGTTGGTGGATAGGAGCATTACATATCCACTTGGTATTGTTGAAGATGTTCTAGTCAAGGTGGACAAATTTATATTTCCGGCGGATTTTGTGATATTGGACATAGAAGCGGAACATGGTGCTCCACAGATTTTTGGGAGACCATTTTTTGCTACGGCAGATGCAAAAATTGAAGTGAAGAAGGGTGAATTGTCGATGGGTGTGGAAGGCGAACGGGTAATTTTTAATATTTTCATGAAGGCACCCAATCTACCCATCGAAAAACTATGTATGGTTGAGCCTATTGTGAAGCTAGAGGGCTGTCAAAAGGGTGATAAAGTGGTGGAATTATCAAATGAGAAAGCGTCAAGCTCACCAAAGAAGAAGACCACGAAAAAGAAATCAAAATTTAAAAGGTGGTTCGTGGAATATATTTGGCATGTGAAAGAGAATGAAATGACAGGATAAGACCGGTGAAAGTCAGGCTGAGGACTATAAACCAAGCGCTACTTGGGAGGCAACCCAATCTTTTTTCCTTTAGTTTATTTTATTTTGTTTTTATTTTATTTAAATTTTTGTTAATTATTTTTAGTGAATTTTGGTCAATTTTTGAAGCCTGATTTTTGTCAATTTTCAAATTTTTTCAGGCTTTGGAACTTGCAATTCGAAACTGACATGCGCTCACGCCTCAACTGATGTGCGCCCGTGCGACTGAAGTCTCATAAAATTATGTAAATGCGCAAGTGACGCGCGCCCGCTCTACTTATTCGGTGCGCCCGCGCAATCTCTGGAATTTTTTTAATCTGATATGCGAACAGAACGCGTGCCCGCGCTACTTATCCTGCGCGCCCGTGCGATGTCTAGAACAAAATTAATTCGAGGTGCGATACTGGCGCGCGCCCGCCCTACTTACCTTGAGCGCCCGCACGACGTGTTTAATGACTTAAAGACAGATCTACACTTCACATATCGTCACTCCCTTCTCTCCTAAATCTCTAAATCCCTAATCCACCATTCTTACGCCTCACCTTATTCATCTGATTCCTCTTCAAGATTCTTACTTTCCCTCATATCTTGCTTCTCCCATCCCATATACATCTTCTCCTCTTCCTTATACCATAATTTTCAAGCCGGTTTGGTTTCAAGGGTTCAACAGGGGCGCTCGGCACTTTTGTTGGTTCAACGGTTGGAATATTGTTTGGTCCTTTCCGAGTAAGTTCTTCGTTGAGGTAATTCTAATTCCAAGTTTTGTAGTGATTGTTGAAGTTGATTTGTAGTTGGAGTTTTGTTCACATTGTGAAAGTTGGGCTTGGGCGTGTTGTGATATTTTGTTGCAAGTTGTGGCGTGGTGATTATTGTTGGAGTTTGTGGGGTATTATTGTTGAGATTGAATTTGAAGTTGGGGGAGTTAGTGGGGAATTTAAATTGTCAAAAATGTGCATTGTGTTGTGCTTGGAAGGTGTTTGTTCAATGGCCCCAAAGAAAAAGCAAAAATAAGGGGCATCTTCTTCATCCGCTCTGGCCTATGATGATCATAGTTTTTGGAATGATCCGAACACTATCAAAAACTCTTGTCTAAGAGTATGTTGGCCGAGAGAGGATTCTATATGACGAGTGGCTTTGATCCCGACCATCCTGTTTGTGCGGTTGGGAGGACGGTATTTGCTAGACATTGGACTACTTTTGTCAAACCTCCTATGGATGCTGTGATGTCTCTGGTTAGAGAATTTTATGCCAACTTAAAGGTTTGAAATGATGGGATGAGGGTACTAGTGAGAGGTAAATTGGTACCTTTTGATGCACACACAATTAACATTTTTTATGAGATTCCTCCGCTTATGCATGATGAATATGCTGAGTATAAGGTTGAGGTAGTTGATCATGATGTTGTTCTGAGGCGGTTATGTGTATCAGGAGCTGAGTGGCGCTTGGGTCAAGAGAATATGCTACACATCTTGAAGAAAACTGATTTGGTGGACGATGAAAAATTGTGGTACACATTTGTTTGTGCGAGATTGAAGCCCACTGATCATGACTATGAAGTTACACACGAGAGAGAACTGCTTGTTTATTGTATTCTCGTGGGCAAGACCGTCGATTTGCGCCAAATTTGTCAAGATACGATTTCCAAGGTGGTGGCCGGGCGAACCACCGATGGTCTTGCTTTACCGTTGTTGATTACTGATTTATGTGTTGCTACCGGAGTGACTTGGCCTGATAGCGAGGAGTTGTTGAAATTCCGGAATCCGATTCCTTGTGTGCCTTCTAGGAGATTTGTGCCAGAGCCTGAGTGGCATGCACGTGCTGAGCGAAGGGAGTTCAATGCTCGAATAGCTGCTCGACAAGAAGCCGCACCCCATCCTGCTGCCCCTACTACATTGACTGATCGAGTTACTTCTCTCGAGGAGGCGATGCAGCAGCAACTGACATTTCAGCAGGAGTCCAGAACCTTTATGCACTACATGATGGATTTTACATCGGCCCTAGCTCATCAGTTTCCGGGTGCTGCGAGTTCTTCATATATGTTCCCTCCACCGCCACCGTGGAAGCCCACTCCTGACACTACTGAGCCGCCCCCTCCTTTTGATGATGAGGATGCTGGCGACCACTGACGGTCGTCGTTTGAGGTACATGTCCTTTATTATTTCTTATTTTATTCATTGAGTACAATGAATGTACCAAGTTTGGGGGGATTGTCAAATTCTGAAAAATTTGTGCTGAACTTTTTGCTTGTTTTACTTGTTTTTAGTTTAGTTTGCTTTTGTTTTGTTTTTTTAGGATTTTTGTGTTTCTGAACGTTATTTATGTTGTGGTTGGCTTCCATTTATGTGAAAGTGAAAGTTATGTGAATGTGAACTGAGTGTGAATACTTTGAGAAAGCAAGAATGAAATGGAAAGATGGCCAGTGATGTTAGAATATTTGTTCTGTAACTGAAATCCATGACTGTCTACCTATTTGACCAAAATTTTGAATTTATGGAACCAAGTGAACGATTGAACTCCTATACACTCTGTGATTTGTGCTTGCATTTGAATCTTGAAACATACAAACATAGAGATGATTGAGACATTGTTTGGGTTTTTGGGCCTATTTTTCGTTGAAATTTATCCCTAGTTGCCCATTTGAGCTTACACTTATATGAGTACATAAGGTACAAAAATCTGAAATTGTTGAAAAATCATCGTTTACTATTGATGATTGTTATTTCTGCACTGATTGAAATTTGTATGATTTGATTGTGTATTGAGACTTGTCTAGAACTAGTTCGAACACCCATCAAGGCAAAATACGGGCATAACTGTGATTAAGAATGATTTAGGCAATTTTTCTAAAAATCGTTTGTGCCTTTCAAGCTACCTTTTGATGCATGTTTTCCCTAGTACCTTGTTTGAGCCTTATTGAAAATCGAATGGCATGCGTGCAAACGTGTGATAAACCCCCATTCGTCATCGTTTCAAGGTCCTACATTAACTACCCATGAATAGCCTAAACACTATTTCCTACCTTTAAGGGAGTAATCTGAATGTTAGAATTTTATGTGATCCTATTTTATATTTGTGAAAATGGAATGGTGTGGTGGAAAAGAATTGAAAAAGAAGAAGGTAGTTGTGAAAAAAAAACAAAGAAAAAATGGTGGAAAAGAATTGAAAAAGTTTAGAAAAGAAGGAAAAAATGTTGTGAAAAAAAAAAAGAAAAGAATAAAAAAGTCAATGGGGTGAAGAAAAGTGTGAAATTTGAATGAAAAGAAGTGGAAATTCGAGATTGAACATCTTTTACTCCATCTTTTGAATTTTTATTCCTTTATTTGTAGCCATGTGTCAGGCCTTACATTATAAGTCGCTTAAGTCCTATTGACCGAGTCACAATTGCCCAATATACTAGTGGAGAGAGGTTGCGAGAGTCTAGCCTATGGATTGTTGATTGACACTTTTAATGAGTATGAATTTTTGATCGAAACACGCACACACTGCTTTTATTTGAATTAACCCGATTGTGAGTTTTTTTATTTAATTTCCTTACTTTGATCCTGGGCCACCTTAAAATTCCTCATGATCTGTGAATGTTTGAATTGAGTTCAGAGAAGAGTATTTTGAAATGTGAGTTGCGGAGTTTATGAGTTTATAAAGTTGAGTTGTTTTTCTTGATAAATAATTTTTCAAGTGTTAGTAGGTTGGATATGATTGGATTTGAATTGTTTTTGAAATAAACACGGAGGCCATTGATCCATAGTATTTCTTGATGATTCTTGTTGCTTGCATATGTGTTTTGGAGTTTGTTTTGGTTAGTTTTGTTCGGGACAAATAAAAATTCAAGTTTGGGGGTATTTGATAAGTGCATTTTGTGCACTTAATTGGTTATGATATTACTTGACTTTTGTGAACTATTTGGGAGATATTGTGCAAGTTGTTTTTGTTTTTGGTGTTTGTAGGAAATAATGGAGTTGATGAGTTCATGTGAAAATAAGCCAAGAGATTGGAGGAAAAAGTAGAAATCAAGACTTGAACAATTAGAAAAAAAATGCTGAAGTTCAAACAGGCAGCGCGCCCGCGCCTGTTGAGTAGCACGCCCGCGCTGAGAAGGAATTTCTAAAGTTTTATTGTGTGAACGTGACGCGTGCCCGCGCTACTTTTCCTGCGCGCCCGCGCGACGAAAAATCTGAAGTCGAGAGTTTTATTATGGAAGGAAACTTGGGTATTTTTGTGGGATTTTTCTTGGACGATTTTGAGGCCATATAAAAGGGATTTGTTTGATAGAAAAAAGGGTAATCAGCCGCCACACACATCAAAACAGAATTTTGAGAATTTAGATCGAGATTTTGAGAGCAAAGAACATCAATCAACAGAGTTTGAAGATCGATAAACCGGACACGGCATCGAAGATTCGGCTTTGTTTTATTTCCTTATATTTAATTCTGAATTGATGTTGACTCTTATGAATATGTTTTGTGTTTATTTAAATTTGATTATGAACTAAACTTTTAGAGTCTAGAGGTCGGATGGAACCTTGTAGTAGCCCGTGCCCTAATTGAGTAATTAAAGGATTAATGCTAATTAATTGAATTAGGCATCGGACGGATCGGAAGCTCCGAAGGCACGATCGGAAGCTTCGAACAGGATCGGAAGCTCCGATGAGCGATCGGAGGCACCGATGTTATTACGTCAGGCATGACGTGTGGTTGGATCGGAAGCTCCGATCACCCCTATCCGGAGTCAACAAATGATATTTTGACACGTGGCAGATCAGGATCTTCGGAAGCTCCGATGGCAGGATCGGACGTTCCGATCGAGGTTCGGACGTTCCGATCAAGGATCGGAAGTTCCGATCGTTGTCTATAAATAGAAGGCCGAGACTTGACTTTCTTTTGCCAATTCCGAGTTCTCCTTTCCTTTCTAGTCCTTTTGGAGCTGTTCTAGTCTTCTTAGGCTTGGTCCGGAGGTCGGAGAGGCGTTCGGTAGTCGTAGCGGAGTCGTGCCCAAGTTTTGGAGGCATCGACATCAAAGGGCTAACGACGGACGAAGGTATAGCTTTTGCTTTCTATAAATATTTAGGAGTATGCAATAGCTTAGTTAAGGCTTTTAGAGCACTTTAATGATAGTAGTATCATTTGGCAGTGTAGAGCAGACTATAGGCGTGGACCTAGAGTTGGTAGAGCTTGCACTGTATTGAGGTACGAAAGTACTGTTCGAGATATCCTGACTGAGTATGCATGTATTATGTGACCGCATGATTTATATGCCATGATATTATGCTGCATTCATTTGCATCTTGCTGTATCTCCTTCGAGATGTCTGTTAGTAGGGTTGTACCCTATCCTGTTAGTGGATGGACTTCCATCGATTTGGGTCCGGCGTTTCCACGGTTATCTCGGTATGGGAGCCACCTCCTGAAGCGACAGCACAGTGTGCTACATACCAGGGCCCGGTCTGTCTCTGTTATCTGATCCTTGACCTCGAGTCTATAGGGAGTTCACTTTGCATGCATGTATACTCATACTCTCGCACTGAGCATTTTATGCTCACGTCTCGTACTCTGTATTTTCTGGACACCCTATTCCATGGGGCAGGTTTGCGATTGGACGAGGAGGGTGGATCCAGGAGGGGCTAGTCAGTGGTTGGCCAGCTGGAGCTTCGTCTAGGTTTTATTACTGTTGTTTTGGGTTTATACAGCTATTCGATTTGGTTGTATATTATTGGATAATTACAGATTCCTTTACTTGGGATTGTATAATGTTATTGGATTCCGCAGTTTTATTCTGATATCTGTTTAAATAAGTTAATTGCATGCATAAGATCTGTTTAGTAGGTGATCCGGGTAAGGGTCACTACATTTATGGTATCAGAGCATGCAAAAGATTTCTTGGGATTTAGTCTCATCTTGAGGTATTTTTGTAGATGTCAAATTGTGACGACCAGAGTTCTCATGGCAGTGTTGGTGGGCGTTGGGGAGATGCCGACCGGGAGCCTCGTCGAGAACGGCGTCATCGTCACCATGACGACGAGCGTTTCACTGTGCGTCGATTCTTAGCTATGGGTCCTAAGCCCTTAGTTGGAGGTGAGTCTCCGGAGGATGCGGAGAACTGGTTAGACCGCATGGAGCCGACTTTTCAGACTTTCCAATGCACCGAGGAGCAGAAGGTGGAGACCCTTGGCTATCTTCTGGATGGGCGTGCGCGCAGGTGGTGGAGGTTTACTTCTGCACCTTTTGTTGCGGCGAGAGGAGTGGCCACCTGGGCCGAGTTTCGCACAACTTTCCAAAAGCGGTATTTTCCTCCTGCACTCCGACAGTCGAAGGCAGGCGAGCTACTGAGTCTACGACAGGGAGCCATGTCTATCGATGAGTATCAGCATAGGTTCTTTGATCTGCTATCCTATTGCCCCGAGATTGCTGATAGCTCAGAGATGAAGTATAATATGTTTCTTCAGGGACTTAACCCTGAGATCCATGACCGTGTGGCGGTTGGCGACGACATGTCCTACGAGGGTTTGGTGAGCCGTTGTCATCAGGCAAAGGACAGCATTCGGCGGAACAGGTCTTTCCCTCAGTCGAGGCCTGCTAGTTCTTTGGGTCCCCGTGCCCAAACTTTCAAGAAGTCTGGATATTCTTCTTCCTCTGGTTCTGGAGGTGTTGTCCGTTTCGGTAAGAAGGACAAGTGTGATCACTGTGGGAAGAACCATCCATCCGACAAGTGCCGTAGAGCTTCTGGAGCTTGTTTCCGTTGTGGAGAGACTGGTCATATCCGGAGGGATTGTCCACAGTCGGGGGGCGGCGGTTCTGGTTCTGGTACAGGATCGGGTTCTCAGGCTACCGTACAGCAAAGGTCGCAGGGACAGTCTGCTGGGAGTTCTCATTTGAGGCCACGAGCTTCTGGCCAGGTGTTTGCCCTGAGACATGATCAGGCTGTGGAGGAGAATGAGAAAGTCATCGCAGGTATATTTATGCTTTATGGTATACCTGCTCTTGTACTTATTGACACTGGTGCATCTCATTCCTTCATTTCTGCACGTTTTGTTAAGAGGCATAAGTTACCATGCATTGCACTAGACGTAGTGATGTCTGTTTCTACTCCGACGGGCCAATCTGCTTTGGCTAAGCGTCTAGTGATGGGTTGCCCTTTAGAGTTCGAAGGGAACGTTCTGTTGGCGAATCTCATGGTCCTGGCGATGGACGACTTTGATTGCATTCTGGGAATAGATGTGTTGACTACCTATCGAGCTTCAGTGGACTGCTATCAGAGATTAGTACGCTTTCATCCGGAAGGGAGTGAGAGTTGGTTTTTCTATGGTGAGGGAGCGCGACCCCCGATGCCTCTGGTATCAGCTTTGAGAGCCTGTCGAGCTCTGGAGTCTGGCGGGGAAGGCTACCTTATCTATGCAGTTGATTTTTCCGCTGAGAGTATTGGGATAGAGAGCATTCCTGTTGTGGATGAATTTCCAGATGTGTTTCCTGATGAGATTCCGGGTTTTCCTCCTGCTAGGGAAGTCGAGTTTGGCATAGAGTTGATGTCGGGTACTTCGCCTATTTCTAGAGCACCGTATCGTCTGGATCCGTCAGAGATGCGTGAGTTGAAGAATCAGCTACAGGATGTTTTGGACAAGGGGTATATTCGTCCTAGTGTATCTCCTTGGGGAGCTCCTGTTCTCTTCGTGAAGAAGAAGGATGGGTCGATGCGGCTGTGCATTGACTATCGGCAGCTGAATCGAGTCACTGTGAAGAACAAGTATCCGTTGCCTCGTGTTGATGACTTGTTTGACCAGCTGCAGGGCACATCAATTTACTCCAAGATTGACTTGAGATCTGGGTATCATCAGTTGAGAGTCCGTGATCAAGACGTAGCCAAGACTGCATTCCGTACTCGCTATGGGCATTACGAGTTCCTAGTGATGCCATTTGGTTTGACTAATGCGCCGGCTATATTCATGGATCTGATGAACCGTGTCTTCAGGGAGTATTTGGAAAAGTTTGTCGTGGTATTCATTGACGACATCCTGGTTTATTCGCGTAATACGGAAGAGCATGTTTCTCACTTGCGGTTGGTACTACAGACTCTTCGAGATGAGCAGTTGTACGCCAAGCTGAGCAAGTGTGAGTTCTGGATGGATAGAGTGGTCTTTCTTGGCCATATCATATCCAGAGAAGGGATTTCTGTTGATCCAAGCAAGATTGAAGCGGTACTTAATTGGTCGCGTCCGACGACGGTTGCTGAGATCCGTAGTTTTCTGGGTCTAGCAGGGTATTATCGTCGCTTCATTCTGAACTTCTCTCAGTTAGCTCGACCGTTGACGCAGCTTACCCGCAAGGGTGTGGATTTTGAGTGGTCCTCCAAGTGTGAGGAGAATTTCCGTGAGCTTCGACGGCGGTTGACTTCTGCGCCGGTGTTAGCATTACCGTCAGGATCTGGAGGGTATGTAGTTTACACGGATGCTTCTCTTCAGGGGTTAGGTTGTGTCCTGACTCAGAATGGGCATGTGATTGCATACGCTTCTAGACAGCTGAAGCTTCACGAGGACAACTACCCAGTCCATGATTTGGAGTTAGCAGCCATTGTGTTCGCTTTGAAGATCTGGCGTCATTATCTGTATGGCGAGAAATTTGAGATCTTCACCGACCATAAGAGTCTCAAGTATTTGTTCACTCAGGCGGAGTTGAACATGAGGCAGAGACGTTGGATGGACTTGCTTAAGGACTATGATTGCGAGATTAAGTACCATCCGGGAGCTGCTAATCTCACCGCTGATGCTTTGAGTCGCAAGGTGCGATTATCCGCACTTCAGACTTGTTCGATGTCTAGTGCGATCAGTGACTGTTGTACTTCAGGTTATACCTTCAAGCATAAGAAAGGTATGCAGAGTATCCAGATGTTTGCGATATTATCTGAGCCAGCCTTGTACTCGCGGATCCGAGATGCTCAGATGTCTGATTCAAAGACCCAGCATTTAGCTCGTCTAGCTAACGAGGGTAGCTCGTCTGGATTTCATTATCAGTCAGATGGCTTTCTGTGTTTGTCTGGTAGGCTTGTGATTCCACAGGATGAAGAGTTGCGAGAGGAGATTTTATCTCAGGCACATCGCACTAAGTTGAGTATTCATCCTGGGAGCAACAAGATGTACAGGGACCTACGTACTCGTTTCTGGTGGAAGGGAATGAAACGCAGTGTTTATCAGTTTGTTTCGAGATGTTTGGTGTGTCAACAGGTCAAGGCAGAGCACCGACGACCTGGAGGATTGCTTCACAGTCTGCCTATTCCTGAATGGAAATTGGAGTTTATCACTATGGACTTTGTGACCCATTTGCCGGTATACCTGAGGAACTGTGATGCTATCTGGGTTGTGGTGGACCGACTCACCAAGTCAGCGCATTTCATTGCCTATAGCCGAGAGTACTCTGTGGATCGCATGGCACGGATGTACATTCAGGAGATCGTCCGACTTCATGGAGTGCCTGTGAGCATTGTCAGCGATCGGGACCCCAGGTTTACTTCTAGATTCTGTGGGAGTGTTCAGCGTGCGATGGGTACTACTCTCAGTTTGAGTACAGCCTATCATCCGGAGACTGATGGTCAGTCAGAGCGCACTATCCGTACGTTAGAAGATATGCTTAGAGCGTGCATCATGGATTTTGGTTCAGCCTGGCAGGATCATTTGCCGTTGATCGAATTCGCTTACAACAACAGCTATCACACTAGTATTGGGATGGCACCTTTTGAGGCGTTGTATGGGCGGCGTTGTCGTACTCCACTCTTCTGGGAAGAAGTGGGGGAGAGACAGGCTGAAGGACCGGAGTTTATCTAGTAGGCGATAGACATTGTTGATCAGATCAAGAAACGGATTAAGACTGCACAGGATCGTCAGGCCAGTTATGCTAATATCAAGCGTAGGCCTTTGCAGTTCGAGGTAGGGGAGAAAGTGTTTCTGAGAGTGTCACCTTTCCGCAAGATTCTCAGATTTGGCCTTAAGGGCAAGTTGTCTCCCAGATTTATCGGTCCGTTTGAGATCTTGGAGAGCATTGGCGATTTGTCTTATCGACTAGCTTTGCCACCGCATCTATCCAGTATTCACGACGTGTTCCACGTATCTCTGTTGCAACGGTATGTGGCGGATGAATCTCATATTCTGCAGCGGTCTGAGGTTCAGGTAGACAAGGATTTGACTTATGTTGAGAAACCTCTTCGTATCCTGGATTATAAGGATAAGGTTTTACGGAACAAAGTCATTCCTTTGGTTTTAATTCAGTGGCAGCGCCGAGGCACTGAGGAAGCTACTTGGGAGCTTGAGGACAGGATGCGTAAAGACCATCCTGAGTTGTTTTGATTTCATTCTTTAAGTTGTATTCAGTTGCAAACTCTGTAAACGTTTGATTTGAATAAAGAATGTTTCTAATTTCTGTATTTGCATTCGGTACTTAAGATCTGATTTCGAGGATGAAATATCTTAAGTGGGGGAGAATGTAGTAGCCCGTGCCCTAATTGAGTAATTAAAGGATTAATGCTAATTAATTGAATTAGGCATCGGACGGATCGGAAGCTCCGAAGGCACGATCGGAAGCTTCAAACAGGATCGGAAGCTCCGATGAGCGATCGGAGGCACCGATGTTATTACGTCAGGCATGACGTGTGGTTGGATCGGAAGCTCCGATCAGGACCGGAAGCTCCGATCACCCTTATCCGGAGTCAACAAATGATATTTTGACACGTGGCAGATCAGGATCTTCGGAAGCTCCGATGGCAGGATCGGACGTTCCGATCGAGGTTCGGACGTTCCGATCAAGGATCGGAAGTTCCGATCGTTGTCTATAAATAGAAGGCCGAGACTTCACTTTCTTTTGCCAATTCCGAGTTCTCCTTTCCTTTCTAGTCCTTTTGGAGCTGTTCTAGTCTTCTTAGGCTTGGTCCGGAGGTCGGAGAGGCGTTCGGTAGTCGTAGCGGAGTCGTGCCCAAGTTCTGGAGGCATCGACATCAAAGGGCTAACGACGGACGAAGGTATAGCTTTTGCTTCCTATAAATATTTAGGAGTATGCAATAGCTTAGTTAAGGCTTTTAGAGCACTTTAATGATAGTAGTATCATTTGGCAGTGTAGAGCAGACTATAGGCGTGGACCTAGAGTTGGTAGAGCTTGCACTGTATTGAGGTACGAAAGTACTGTTCGAGATATCCTGACTGAGTATGCATGTATTATGTGACCGCATGATTTATATGCCATGATATTATGTTGCATTCATTTGCATCTTGCTGTATCTCCTTCGAGATGTCTGTTAGTAGGGTTGTACCCTATCCTGTTAGTGGATGGACTTCCATCGATTTGGGTCCGGCATTTCCACGGTTATCTCGGTATGGGAGCCACCTCCTGAAGCGACGGCACAGCGTGCTACATACCAGGGCCCGGTCTGTCACTGTTATCTGATCCTTGACCTCGAGTCTATAGGGAGTTCACTTTGCATGCATGTATACTCATACTCTCGCACTGAGTGTTTTATGCTCACGTCTCGTACTCTGTATTTTCTAGACACCCTATTCCATGGGGCAGGTTTGCGATTGGACGAGGAGGGTGGATCCAGGAGGGGCTAGTCAGTGGTTGGCCAGCTGGAGCTTCGTCTAGGTTTTATTACTGTTGTTTTGGGTTTATACAGCTATTCGATTTGGTTGTATATTATTGGATAATTACAGATTCCTTTACTTGGGATTGTATAATGTTATTGGATTCCGCAGTTTTATTCTGATATCTGTTTAATTAAGTTAATTGCATGCATAAGTTCTGTTTAGTAGGTGATCCGGGTAAGAGTCACTACAAACCTCGTATAGACACTTTCATGAATTTGTGATTTTACTTAATTGAGTTCCTCTTGATTAATTGTGTTTTTAGAATTGCATGTCTTTTCAATTACCTGATCAATAATTGAATTGTAATATTTATTTGAATTCAACACTCGACGGAGGGGACTTTGAATAGGACCGATAGAAATTACACTGCTATTTATTTATATAGCTCGAGAGAGTATATAATTTTAACGAAACTTAGAAAAGAACATTGTTTTACATAGATCACTGCAAGTAGATTCTTAATAGGGATATTGGAATTGAACTGTGGCTGATATATTTTATTCGGAACTCGGGAGAGGGAATAATACACTTAAGTGTTCTTGGTTATTAATTGAAAGGGATTCATGAAAATAAATTATTTAGGAATGATTGTTGTCGAAACCAGATGAAATCTAAACCTCTAGACCATTTTTCCTCTGATTGATTAATCTCTGAAAGTTGTGTGCGTGCTATAAAACAATCCTTTGATTATTTTTATTTATTTTGCAAACCTTCTGATCATTGATTTTCTAGGTAAAATTAGGACTATTTTAATTACAAGAACTAAATATTTTCAATTTACTCTATGTGGGAACGATACTTGATTTATCACAATATTATAACTTGACACTCGTACGCTTGAGAGTATTTTTCACAACAGAATTACTATTACAACTTTATTTCAGTACTTAAGATTGATTTCGAGGACGAAATTATCTTAAGTGGGGGAAAATGTAGTAACCCAGTCCCATTTTACAAGATTAAATGATTAAACATGATTAAGGGATGTTTATTATATCAAACTGATCAAGAAATCATATCCAAAATATCCAAAAATGGTTAATCGGCTTAATTGGGCTCGGGTAGTTCGGACATAGCCTTGTGGGTTCGGAGGTTCCAAAGGGATCGAAACCAGCGAAGCAGTTCGGAAGCAACATGATGATCGGAACATCCGAAGGGAGATCGGAGCTTCCGATCGTGGTGTCCTGCTTGTGGCAATGATACTTGAACACGTAGCTGCGTTCAAGAGATCGGAGCTTTTGAAGTGTATAACGGAGCTTCCAATCGTAGCCATTCCAAATGTGGCATGCAAGCAGGGATCGGAGCTTCCGATCAGGAGATCGGATCTTCCGATCATGGTCTATAAATAGGGGTCCGAGGCTCTCATTTTCTTGCCAATTTCTCAAGCTCTTCTCTCGTCTATTAGGTTATTTTAGGAGTTTTTAGCTATATTGGCGTGGTCCGAGCCTTGGCGAAGCGTCTCCACGATTGTAGTGGAGTTGTGTCCAAGTTCTGTGGAATTTGAAATCAGCGGGCTGACGATATACGAAGGTATAACTCTAGCTCCTAATAGAGAATAGAGAGTATGCAATAGCTTAGTTAAGGCTTTTAGAGCTAAAATATAATGCATGGTTATTATGAATTTTAGTACTGCATGGTAGGCTTGGAACCTAGATGGGTGCTTCTAGTAACTGCCTTAGAAAGGTACGTAAGTACTAACTGAGATTGCCAGCGGGTTTGCATGCTTATGTGTTGCATATTATATGACATGATAGGGTGTTCAGCCCTTGTTAGGACATTTTGACACTGAGAGTCACAGTGGCCGATGGGTCGAGCGGACTCTAGTGATCTAGGGGACATTTTTTTGGTCCACGTCCTCTTAGAGTGAGTGGTTGGGTCTAGTGGTTTGAGTCCCCAAGGCTACAGCTCATATCCTAGGCGCCAGTCTGAGCAGTTTCTGATTTGTCCACCCAGATATGATACTCGTTCATTACATGGCATGCATCATATTTGTATGTTTACCCGTACTAGCGTACTGAGCTTTAGCGCTCACGTCCAATTATTTTGAAAATATTATTATAGAGAAACTTCAAGACATGGTCTTAATCGCCTCCAAAATTAACATCAACTTATCAGATATTATATTACATATCTTTTCTGAGATGGTGCGAGGGAAGCACCAATCTCAAGGCTTTGCTATTCATATTTGCTACCTGTTGAATCTGCTGAATGCTACGGTGGTTATGGATGAACCATTGGATCATGCCAAAGTGATGAATGAGACATTCATCACAAGTTTCATCAAGAAAAATACTTTGACTCCTGAAGAAATACTTCAAATTAAAATTGAAGATGGAGAAAAACAGGTTGCACAGTCCAAAATTTCGACTGGACAATCAAAGATCATCAAACGGAAGAAAGGATCAGTCAAGATAAAACTGGTCATGATTGTATCCGATGAAGAGGCCAATACAGAGAACTCCCCTCTCATTAGTGTTTTCTCCAAGCAAAAAACTCCAAAGAAAACTGCTGCAACTTTTGATGTAATTAACAAAGCTGTAGTAGTTGATTCTCAAAAGCAAACTGGTGTTGAACCAGTCCAAAAAAAGATACCAATAAAAAATCTCAAGTTGATTAAGCATATAAATGAGCCTATCAGAATTTCTTATATCCCTGCCGGTACAACTTTAACAGGAATTAGGATTGTTGAAAAGAATATTGATGTTATGGACTTTGGACTGCGTGAACTTAAAGGCAAAGGCAAAGAGAAGGCTGAGGCTAGTCTAGTCAAAACTTCTGCAATTCAAACAGTCGTTGATCTTACTATATCATTGGTAGTAGAGCTGTGGAAAAGAGAATAACTCTATTTGATGAATGGGTGAAATACAGGACTGTCAGTCATTATTCGACCATTATTGAAGAAAAGTCATTGTGGCGGCTATCCAAGTTGGAAGATTTTCTACTCAAATGGGCAGAAACTCAGACAGTGGCAGAGTCTTTTATCCTACGCAATTTCATTCATCAACAACTTCGATTAAGCCTCCTTCTCCTGATGATTCGAAGAAAAACGGAAAATTTTGTGCCTGCAGCTCCAACTGCTAAAGATGACTCTGCATAATTTCTCAACTGGAAATGGATGCTCATCATATCTCCATGGTCATCCAGTTTATGCGAAATGACTTCAACCTACCAAATCATAAGCTCGGAGAACATCTTGCAACTTTACATGATGAAGGTAAAATAATGATGAAAGAGATTGAGGATGGAATATCTGACTCCGATGAAGTCAAATCAGAAGAAGAAACTCAACCAAACACTGTTGATGCCTCCAAGTAACCTTCACCATCCAAGTTTCCCCAACTATCTCAAAACCTACCCACACTGATGTACCCTTTATACCTGAAATATCTTTTATCTCAAATGCAGGAGGAAGCTCTTCCATAGGTGATATCTCACTCACCACTGCTCAACCAATTGATATATCGACTGCCTCTACATCAACCATACAAGTTGAAATCCCACTACCAAAAGTTCCTCTAACTTCGGTTGAAGAGGTTGTCAAATCCTTGACTGAATTGGAAATTTCTGAGAGTCAGGCCAACCAAATGGAAATAGACAAAAGGCCCGAGTCTCTCATATTTTATTTTAATACCCAACAACCAGAAGCTTCTCCATCCAATCCTATCAAGTTAATGGAAGATCCGACGCCCCTAAAGTCACCAACCATTGAAATGGAAAGTGATCCATCTCGAGAACTTGAAATGACCAGGGATCCTTCTCCAATTATACCTTATCCTCATGTAAATTCGAATCAAGAAATTGCAGGCCCGTCATTCTCCTCAAAAGGTTAGGACCAGACACATATCTTGAAAGATAAGAGTCACCAAATGACTATTCAAATGGAAAATGGTTCTGAATCTCCATTAGATGACTATCCAATCTCTAATGCCACTTTGTATTCTCAACTAGAAGGCATCAGAGTTCTAGTTAAAGAAACATAAACTAGTCATGCATCTGATTCTTATGCCATGAACAATTTTCAAAGAACATTTCTAAGAGATTTGTCCAAGTTGGTGTCTCTAGTGATAGATGTTATGATTTCTATCGATTCACAATCGATTAATTCACACTTGATTAAGATCAAACGATCAAGAATGTAAACTCGAAAGATGATAAACGAATCAAAGCAATAAGAACGCCGAGAATTATAGTGGTTCGGATCAAAGTATCCTACATCCACTTTTGCCTTGCCCAAGGCTTAATCAATAACTTGGATCGAAATCAGTTTACAAGGTGAATTCACTCAAGAACACAATCGCTTACAATGATATCACTCAACCAATATCAAGAACAGAAGCAATTAAGATACCCATACTTTATCAACGATCATCAATCTTCAAGTCGATATATCTCCCGGATAACCCTTGATGCAGCAGCCTTTACGTATATGTGTATCGCATGCAGAAGCTAGGGTAACCAATTCCTTTAACTGCTGATAAGTCCCGTTGAGTTAGTTAGATGAGTTATGATCCTCTGTATCTATATCTTGATCCCAGCATGCACCTTGAACTATGATCCAATTAATAGCAAGATAGGTGATCCAATATTCACAGATCTCCACCATGGATTACCTATCAACCTCGGGCAAAGAAACTACAGTCTAAGGGATGACCTTAGTTTCTCCAACATTCATCTGATCAAGGCAATGTTGGAATTTCATAATTGGAACGGGCATAGTTAACATGTAAGCAGGGTTGTCCTCAGTTGATATCTTCAACATGTCAATCTTCCTCTGCTCCACCAAATCCCTTATGAAATGTAATCTGATGTCTATGTGCTTGGTTCTTTCATGATGCATAGGATTCTTGGTTAAGTGCAAGGCACTTTGGCTGTCAGTGTAAATTTTAACACCAATATTTTCCCTCATAATTTCTGTCAGAATACCTTTAAGCCAAATGTCTTCCTTTGCTGCTTCGGTTATAGCAACATACTTGGCCTCTGTGGACAAAGCCACTATGGCTTGCAATGTTGCTTTCCAGCTTACCACACATCCATTTAACATGAAAGTACAACCACTGATTGATCTTCTTCTATCAATATCAGCCGCATAATCAGCATCTACATATCCCACCAATCCATCCATAGTATTCTGTAAATCACCATATATTAATCCAGTGGACACAGTGGCTTTGATGTATCTTAGAATCCACTTGACAGCATTCCAATGAGCTTTTCCAGGTTTGCTCATGAATCGGCATACTAGGCTAATGGAATATGCTATATCCGGTCTTGTACAGACTATAGCATACATTAGACTGCCTGTGGCATTTGAATATGGTACACTTTCCATATAGGACTGCTCTTCAGGTTCATTTGGACATTGATCTGTAGATAATCTGAAGTGTGATGCCAAAGGTGTTGAAACTTCCTTAGACTCATTCATCCCAAATTTATTTACAACCTTCTTTAGATAATCTGTTTGAGAAACATACATCAGCCTTTTGCTTCTGTCCCGGGTGATTTGCATGCCAAGTATCTTTCTTGCTGAGCCTAAATCCTTCATCTCGAATTCTGTCTTAAGCTTATCTTTAAGCTCATCTATCTTTTTCATACTCTTGCATGAAATTAGCATGTCATCAACATAGAGTAATAAGTAGATTGTGCAACCAGGAGACTTTGATTTATGGTACATACAGCTGTCATATTTGCTTCTTTCGAAAGAATTTCGGATCATGAAGCTGTCAAAACGCTTATACCATTGCCTAGAAGACTGTTTCAAAACATATAATGATTTCTGTAGCAGGCAAACTTTGCTTTCTTGGCCTGGTTCTTCATATCCTTCTGGTTGCCTCATGAAAATAACTTCATCCAAGTTGCCATGCAAGAAAGCTGTTCTTACATCCATGTGTTCTAATTCTAGATCCATGCTTGCAGTCAAGGCCAATAGAATTCTGATGGACGTATGCTTAACAACAGGTGAGAAAACTTCATTATAGTATATGCCCTCTCTTTTTGTAAAACCTTTTGCTACCAACCTAGCCTTGAACTTGAGATTTTCAGTCCCTGGAATGCCTTCTTTTTATCTTGAAAATCCATTTGCTACCTACTATCTTTCTATTTTTAGGCAGCTCCACCAGCTTCCAAGTATCATTCCTTTTGAGTGAATTAATCTCCTTAAGCATAGCTTCTCTCCACCTTTCCATATGTGGACTGTTAATGGCTTCTTTATAGCTGACTGGCTCATCTATGTTCAAAGTTTCTGATACACTCAAGGCATATGATATAAGATCTGCATAACCATATCTCTCAGGTGGTTTGATGATCCTCTTAGCTCTGTCCTTCACGAGGGTATAATCCCTCAAATTAGACTCATCCTGTTTTTCAAGTGATTCTTGACCCTCCAAGCTTTCAGGCTGTAGTACAAGTTCAAGATAATCTCCTTTATCTGACTCCACCATGACATGATCACTAGTGTCACTGTCATTATCCAGGACTGTCTTTATTTCTAGAGGCATATTGTTTAGCAAGTCATCTTCATTGAAAGTAACATCCCTGCTTATCACTGCGTTACCATGTCCATTTTCAAAAACCCAGACTTTATATTCTTTAGTTCCTTCAGGATATCCAAGGAAAATGGATTTCTTTGCTCTTGGTGACAGCTTACCTTCATTTGCATGTATATAGGTTGTACAACCAAAAAATCTAAGTGTTTGGTAATCTGCTGGTTTCCCTGACCACACCTCAACAGGTGTTTTGAAGTCCAAAGCAGCTGAAGGACATCTATTGATCAAGTAACATGTTGTACTAGCAGCTTCTCCCCAGAAACTTTTCCCAAGTTTTGCATTCGAGAGCATGCACCTGAACCTCTTCAATATAGTCCTGTTCATCCTTTCAGCAAGTCCATTTTGTTGTGGAGTGTACCTTACAGTGAAATGTCTTGCTATACCTGCCCTTTTGCATAATGAATTGAATTCTTGATTCAAATATTCCAAGCCATTATCAGTTCTCAACCTTTTGATTTTCTTGCCCGTCTGATTTTCAATCAGTGTCTTCCAATCAATGATCTTTTGCAAAGCCTCACTTTTGTGCTTCATTGTGTATTACCTTCCTAGAATAATCATCTATGAAGGTTATGAAGTATCTAGAGCCATCGTGTGTTTGAGTTTTGGCAGGCCCCCATACATCAGAGTGTATATAATCCAAGGTGCTCTTAGTATTGTGTTCTACCCTCTTGAACTTGACCCTAGTCTGTTTTCCTAAGACACAATGCTCACAGAAGTCAAGCTTTCTTATCTGATCTTTGCCAAAAGCTCCTTCTCTGTTTAGTTCAACCATTCATCTGTTGGAAAACTGTGTTCAGATCAATTAGAATTGATACCCGGTGCAGCGGAAGTTTAAAATTTATTTTATTAATATGGAACGATTCCATATCTGGGTATCAAAACTTTCACGATTAAATTTGTGTAAGTAAAATAAATAATCACAATTAAATATTTTACCTTAAATCTCGAAACGAGATTATGGACTCCAACAGAATTTAATCTGCTCTTCTTGTATATCCCGGGAACCGATGGCGTCACGATCAATCACCGGAATAAGGTCCACGAACAAAAAACAGAAATCCTCTGATTGACTGCACTAGAAATAAATCAGAAGTTTTGCGTAGAGAATAAACAGATATGATCTGTTAATTCAGAATTGTAATTTTTCACAAAAATCACAATCCGAATTTTCTCAAAAAGGAGCAAGGAATTTTCGAAAAATCCCTTAGAATTATTTATGCAGTGTTCGAAAATTATAAGACACAATGTAGTTGATTTTCGAACCGAACACCTCTATTTATAGATAATTTCTAGTTATAATTGTATCAGGACTTTAACTCCTTAAAGCCCACAATCCATAACTTAAGCCCAACAAGCCAAGCCCTTTGTTATAGAAATTAATATAAAATTCATCGTGACTCCGATTGATAAACTGATTTCACCAATGTGCACAGAAACCATTTCTGCATCTTTTAGAGTCAAGATAATTTTTATGAATCCGAATTCAGTGATTTCCAAAAATGCCCATCCCTATGTCATTTTAGGAAATCCCACTCCCTTTAGTTAAGAAGTCCAACTTCTCTTTCATTAAATTTAACTCTTTAAATTTAACTATCTCTACGGGGTTTTAGTAATCCATTACTTGTGTAACCCTCAATGGTTCAGGAATACAGCTAGCCGTGAGCTCACAACTCCTTGTGACTCGAAACAACAATTTCCGACTTACCCATCGAATCATGGTAAGAGCGCCTAGCAACATCACCCCATGATTCCCTAGGTATTACTGATAGTGCCTGCAAGAACCAGTAGATTTTGGTTAGCGTACAGTACGATCCCTTCAACCATATATCCCGATCGAATCAACAACCATTGGTATATCGAGAGTCGTTCGAGATTCGATAACTATGCATAACATCTTGGAGATCTATTAGTGACATCGCATGTGTTACTAGGATAACCCATTAACCTAAAACACATCATGTACTCTGGCCAGAGATTCGTCACACTAATATCTCCTCAGATCGCATAGGATATCCACACGCACAAGTATGTGGTGAATCCTTGACAACAAAGCATCGACTCCTATATGTGTCGTAACTGTACCCAAT
Organism: Henckelia pumila; assembly: GCF_033568475.1. Lineage (NCBI taxonomy): Eukaryota > Viridiplantae > Streptophyta > Magnoliopsida > Lamiales > Gesneriaceae > Henckelia > Henckelia pumila. Next base: position 186,104,179 of record NC_133123.1, on the reverse strand, counting down.
CCCGACACTTGATGACCCCAATAGAGTCGGTAAACGAGTCAAAGCACAGTACTAGCATATAGAGTCTCAATGATGTTTCAAGTAATAAGGACTAATGGTGTACAACCAAAACCGCGGACTTTATCCACTCGATAAGTGATAACCACTTGGAAAGTCCGAATAGGGTAGTTCGATCATTCATCATATGAATATCCATTTGCATGCTTTGAACATCTCTATGTTCCATACCAATGAAACGTGGTACTCGGCATCGCAAATGCTAGTCTCAATCTCGAGCGATCCTTATCCTTATTTGCGGACGGCTCAATTGACTAGGAACAGTTTAGAATATACAGTGACTATAAGATGTATTTCATGATAGTCATCCCCATGTGCTAGCACATCGTACATACACTATAGTATATTCAAGGTCTTTATCAAAACAACAATAGTATATCATAATATAACAATATGAAGAAAGATAAAGTCAATACCATTATAAAAGTGTAAATTATATTAAACAAAAGATTGTTTTACATAGAGTCATAAAAGCCCTTAGCCATAAGTTGGCTAACCGGGCACCCACTCTTTCAATCTCCCACTTGCCCTAAAGCAAACTAGTCATACTACGTAATCCCATTGCTTCGCGATGTTTGTCAAACAATGGTCCTGGCAAGGGCTTAGTAAGCGGATCAGCGATATTGTATGTAGAGGCCACTCTCTCGACACTGATGTCTCCTCTTTCCACAATCTCCCGGATGATGTGGTATTTCCTCAGTACGTGTTTGGACTTCTGATGAGACCTTGGCTCCTTTGCCTGAGCAACGGCACCCGTGTTGTCACAGTACACCGGGACTGGACCAACAGCTTCAGGAATTACACCCAACTCTTGGATGAATTTCCTTATCCAAACCGCCTCTTTAGCAGAAGCTGATGCAGCAATGTATTCTGCCTCAGTGGTGGAATCCGCTGTGGTGTCTTGCTTGGAACTCTTCCAAGAGACAGCACCGCCATTGAGCATGAATACAAATCCAGAGGTTGATTTCGAGTCATCCACATCACATTGGAAGCTAGAGTCGGTGTAGCCTTCCAACTTCAATTCTCTTCCTCCATAAACCATGAACACATTCTTAGTCCTTCGCAAGTACTTAAGAATATCCTTCACGGCTTTCCAATGCATTTGACCGGGATTGGCTTGATATCTGCTCGTGACGCTCAGAGCATAGGCCACATCCGGTCGGGTAGATATCATCCCATACATGATACTACCAATGGCTGACGCATATGGTATGTGTGTCATCTTCTCTATCTCTTCGTCAGTCTTGGGACACATAGACTTGGATAAAGAAACTCCATGACACATAGGTAGATGTCCTCTCTTGGACCCATCCATTGAAAACCTTTTCAATATGGTTTCGATATAGGTTGATTGAGTAAGTCCTATCATTCTCTTAGATCTATCTCTATAGATCTGTATCCCAAGAATATAGGAGGCCTCACCCAAATCCTTCATCGAGAATCTACCTGATAACCATATCTTTGTTGATTGCAACATCCCTACGTCATTCCCCATGAGTAGAATGTCATCAACATAAAGTACTAAGAATGTTACCGCATCCTTAACTACTTTCTTGTACACGCATGGTTCCTCCGGGTTTTTGATGAAACCAAAATCCTTTATTGTTTCATCAAATTTCTGGTTCCAACTTTTTGATGCTTGTTTGAGACCATAGATTGTTCTCTGAAGCTTGCATACCTTATGCTCGCTTCCCATGGATGTGTATCCCTCAGGCTGCGTCATATAGATCTCTTCCTTAATGTTTCCATTAAGAAATGCAGTCTTTACATCCATTTTCCATATCTCATAGTCATACCATGCTGCTATGGCAATAAGGATTCTTATGGACTTGAACATTGCGACTGGTGAAAAGGTTTCATCATAGTCAACTCCTTGTCTTTGAGTATAACCTTTTGCCACCAATCGTGCCTTGTAGGTCAATACCTTTCCATCAGGCCCAAGCTTTCTCTTGTAGATCCATTTGCACCCAATTGGAACAATTCCATCAGGAGGATCTACTAAAGACCAAACTTGGTTATAATGCATCGAATCTATTTCCGATTGCATAGCTTCAAGCCATAAATTTGAATCCGCATCAGAAATTGCTTCCTTGAAGTTTCTTGGATCACATCCAATGTCGGGTTCACTTTGATCCCCTTCAAGAAGAAGACCATATCTAATAGGAGGCCTAGAAGTCCTCTCGGATCTCCTAGTAGTAGGCGTGTCTTGTGATGATTCTTGAGGTGTAGGATCGCTATTTTGTATCTTGGGTTCTTCTCGAATTTCTTCGAGTTCCATCATCTTGCCTTTTTATCCAATAAGAACTCCTTCTCCAAGAAGGTGGCATTCCTTGAAACAAACACTTTTGTTTCATTAGGATGATAGAAATAATATCCGATTGAATTCTTCGGATACCCCACAAAATAACATAAGGAGGATCGACTATCCAACTTATCTCCCACTGTCTGCTTCACGTAAGCAGGACATCCCCAAATCCTCAAGTACGAATACTTAGGAGCTTTGCCATTCCATAACTCGTATGGTGTTTTATTTACTGCTTTAGTGTGGACGTTGTTTAACAACAATAGCGCCGTTTCAAGCGCGTAGCCCCAAAACGAAGGTGGGAGCTCAGTGAAGCTCATCATGGATCGAACCATGTCCAACAAAGTTCGATTGCGATGCTCCGAAACACCATTAAGCTGAGGTGTCATAGGAGGAGTCCACTGAGAGAGAATCTCATTCTCTTTTAGATAGTCCAAAAACTCGGTACTTAAGTATTCTCCACCTCGATCCGATCGAAGTGCCTTAATACTTTTACCTAGTTTGTTTTCTACTTCAGCCTTGAATTCTTTGAACCTTTCAAATGCTTCAGACTTATATTTCATTAAATATAAATACCCATACCTAGAATGATCATCAGTAAAGGTAATGAAGTAGGTGTTGCCACATTTAGTACCAATCCTAAATGGACCGCAAACATCTGTATGGATCAAATCCAACAGATTTTGACTATGCTCAGGTTTCCCTTTGAAAGGAGATTTAGTCATTTTTCCCTTTAGGCAGGACTCACAAGTAGGTAGAGAGTTAATATCATACATATCAAACATGCCCTCTCCCACTAACTTGTTCATCCTCCTTGAGGAAATATGACCTAGCCTAGCATGCCAAAGGTTTGCCGGGTTTTGACTATCGTCCTTCCTTTTAATTGTTGTTACCGGTTTATCAACATAATTAATTGGAACGTCTTTTAATTTTAAGCTATATAGATCGTTTTCAAGTTGTCCATTTCCAATCAAACATTCATTCTTGTAAATATTGCAAATCTCATTTACAAAATTGCAAGAAAAACCATCTCTATCAAGCATAGAAATAGATATAATGTTTTTGACCAAATCCGGAACATATAAAACATCTCTCAAAAATAACTTAAAATTGTTCTGCAAAACTAAATAAATGTCTCCTATAGCTTTGGCTTCGACTCTAGAACCATTCCCGAGCCTTAGCTGGGTCTCACCCATCCTTAGCTTACGACTTCTTGTCATCACCTGCAAATCATTGCAAATGTGAGATCCACATCCGGTATCCAATACCCAAGAAGAATTATTAAGCGAAACATTTATTTCAATGTAAAACATACCCTTTGCAGTTCGCAACTGTTCGAGGTATTCCTTGTAGTTACGTTTCCAATGACCGGGTTTCTTGCAGTAATGGCAAACGTTTTCATCTTTTATTCCAATTGAAGCCTTAGCCTTTCCCTTCTTATTTGGTACAATCTTCTTGGGCGGGGCAGAATGTTTCTTACCCTTTCCACTTGGTCCTTTCTTAGAGTTAGAAGAGGAGCCAACCTAGAGTACCGGTTTATCCTTCTTTAGTGTGGCTTCATAAGTCACAAGCATATTGACCATCTCTTCAAGGGTGGCCTCTATCTTGTTCATATTGAAGTTCATCACAAAGCCGTCAAACGACGAAGGAAGTGAAAGAAGTAACAAGTCCGCATTGAGTTCATGCTCTAATGTCAGTTCGAGTTTTACCAACTTTTCAATGAGCCCAATCATGTGTACCCCATGCTCACGGACCGAAGTCCCATCTCGCATGCGGCATGTCATGAGCTCTTTGACAGTCGCAAATTTCTCGGCCCTTGACTGAGCTCCAAAAAGTTCCTTGAGTGCGCTATGAATGTCAGCAGCATTCACCGCATCCTCAAATCGCCTCTGGAGTTCATCAGACATTGATGCTAGCATATAACTCTTTGCCTTGACATCATGGTCCCACCAATCGTCAAGCTTTTTCAACTCTTTCGGACTAGTGTTAGCCGGGGCTTCCTTCGGAGGACGCTTCTCTAACACGTAGAAAGCCTTCTCCGAATTTAGAATGATTTTTAACTTACGGAACCATTCCGTATAGTTAGCGCCAGTCAACTTGTTTTGATCGAGAATTGAGAGTAGTGGATTACGCGAATTCATAGTAATGAAATACTGAAAAGGAAACAGACAATAATCAGTGATTTGTTTAATTAATTTACTAAGACATAAAATATGGCGAATTTCATTTTATGAATTACACTCCCACTATTTTGACGATTTCACTACCCTCTAGTGAAAACGAGAAACATTTTCTTTAGTGGGAACATGGAGTCCAATTGACAAACTATAGTCCCGAATAATATCAGCCAACTATAATTTTCAAAAGGTAGAGCCCAATTGCTTCCAAAGCAACCTCCATGTTTTTTACCTCATGTCCAATAAGGACTCAATAATATGATGCCGTTTATTGTGACATGTCAAGATGACCCATCAATATTAAGTTGTGATGGACGGTCGCCATGTGGATTCCCAATAATATGAGCCAATCCCATGGGAGTTCCACCCAACTTACAACATGTGTCGATCCAATGTACAGCTTTCCGACAAACGGGCCCCCCCAATAATATGAGCCGGACCGTATCCGCGGGTAGCATCACATACATTGATCGTTGATGGAAGGTAGGAATATTTAAACAATATTTAAAATTCCCTTTTGTTTATCTTGATATCAATTTTAAATCATATTTAAAATGAGGGATTTCATTTTGAAAATTTGTCTCATCATGCAAATTATGTATGCTTGCGGGATTCATACAATTTATGTCTAAACATGCATACATCAATAATATCATATATTATTAAAGGATGATCGATCCCATTAACTATTCGACCCGTGGTTGCCAATCACGAGTCTAAGTCCAATCCTAGGTGATATGCAAGTATGCAATGCAATCCTATTACATTGTGCTTCCAATTTACATTTCTTCGGTCTTCATTGTCTGCTGGGCCCACCATTTCTTCAAATCTTTGTCTCCCACTAAGTCTAATAAATTTACAATAAATTTCGATGACAAATATGGGATACATTTTTAGGGGTGGGAACGGGCCATAAACCAGGCCCACTTTTATTACATATGACAATCATATTGGGCTATAAAACAAGCCCATTAATAAACACCAACAACAATAATACAAATGTAAATCACCTAACATACACCTAAAACATTGGTCATGGCAATCGATCATCCTTTATCCATTAATTAATTCAATAATTAAATAATTGGATAAACATGCAATGGCATCATAATTAAAAGATAAAATCATATTTTATCTTATCCATCCATAAGATCATATCTTATCATCATTTGTACCAAAATAATTAATTTTATAAAATTCAATTTAACGAATAAAATTTATAAATTTTCCAAAAAATTCAAATTTATCCAAAAATCAATTTTTTAAAAATTTCGAACTCGAACAATTCGATCTGATGCCTCGTGATCCAATCGAAAACAATTTTCGATCGGATCAAACACTAGAATTTCAAAAATTCAAAATTTTTTAAAAAATAAAAATTTATTTTTCCCGGGCTGCCCGGGACAATCCCAAGCAGCCCGTGCCCCGACCGGGGCTCGGGCTGGGCAGCCTGTCGCTGCCCTGGGCAGCGCCGTGCGCTGCCCTGCGCAGTGCAGGCAGTGATCACATCGCTGCCCATGGGCAGCGCCGTATGCTGTCCTGGGCAGCGACAATCGTTGCCCTTGGGCAGCGATCCAATCGCTGCCCGTGTTTTGCCCGTCAAAATTTTGATTTTTAAAAATTTGTTTTGTTTCAAAAACGAGGCTTAAAAATTTTGTACAATCGATTAATTTAATCGTTTGATCTGAGCAACCTGGCTTTGATACCACTGTTGGAAAACTGTGTTCAGATCAATTAGAATTGATACCCGGTGCAGCAGAAGTTTAAAATTTATTTTATTAATATGGAACGATTCCATATCTGGGTATCAAAAATTTCACGATTAAATTTGTGTAAGTAAAATAAATAATCACAATTAAATATTTTACCTTAAATCTTGAAACGAGATTATGGACTCCAACATAATTTAATCTGCTCTTCTTGTATATCCCGAGAACCGATGGCGTCACGATCAATCACCGGAATAAGGTCCACGAACAGAAAACAGAAACCCTCTGATTGACTGCACTAGAAATCAATCAGAAGTTTTGCGTAGAGAATAAACATATATGATCTGTTAATTCAGAATTGTAATATTTCACAAAAATCACAATCCGAATTTTCTCAAAAAGGAGCAAGGAATTTTCAAAAAATCCCTTAGAATTATTTATGCAGTGTTCAAAAATTATAAGACACAATGTAGTTGATTTTCGAACCCAACACCTCTATTTATAGATAATTTCTAGTTATAATTGTATCAGGACTCTAACTCCTTAAAGCCCACAATCCATAACTTAAGCCCAACAAGCCAAGCCCGTTGTTATAGAAATTAATATAAAATTCATCGTGACTCCGATTGATAAACTGATTTCCCCAATGTGCACAAAAACCATTTCTGCATCTTTTAGAGTCAAGATAATTTTTTTGAATCCGAATTCAGTGATTTCCAAAAATGCCCATCCCTATGTCATTTTAGGAAATCTCACTCCCTTTAGTTAAGAAGTCCAACTTCTCTTTCATTAAATTTAACTCTTTAAATTTAACTATTTCTACGGGGTTTTAGTAATCCATTACTTGTGTAACCCTCACTGGTTCAGGAATACAGCTAGCCGTGGGCTCACAACTCCTTGTGACTCGGAACAACAATTTCCGACTTACCCATCGAATCATGGTAAGAGCGCCTAGCAACATCGCCCCATGATTCCCTAGGTATTACTGATAGTGCCTACAAGAACCAGTAGATTTTGGTTAGCGTACAGTACGATCCCTTCAACCATATATCCCGATCGAATCAACAACCATTGGTATATCGAGAGTCGTTCGAGATTCGATAACTATGCATAACATCTTGGAGATCTATTAGTAACATCGCATGTGTTACTAGGATAACCCATTAACCTAAAACACATCATGTACTCTGGTCAGAGATTCGTCACACTAATATCTCCTCAGATCGCATAGGATATCCACACTCACAAGTATGTGGTGAATCCTTGACAACAAAGCATCGACTCCTATATGTGTCGTAACTGTACCTAATCCCGACGCCTGATGACCCCAATAGAGTCGGTAAACGAGTCAAAGCACAGTACTAGCATATAGAGTCTCAATGATGTTTCAAGTAATAAGGACTAATGGTGTACAACCAAAACCGCGGACTTTATCCACTCGATAAGTGATAACCACTTGGAAAGTCCGAATAGGGTAGTTCGATTATTCATCATATGAATATCCATTTGCATGCTTTGAACATCTCTATGTTCCATACCAATGAAACGTGGTACTCGGCATCGCAAATGCTAGTCTCAATCTCGAGCGATCGTTATCCTTATTTGCGGACGGCTCAATTGACTAGAAACAGTTTAGAATATACAGTGACTATAAGATGTATTTCATGATAGTCATCCTCATGTGCTACCACATCGTACATACACTATAGTATATTCAAGGTCTTTATCAAAACAACAATAGTATATCATAATATAACAATATGAAGAAAGATAAAGTCAATACCATTATAAAAGTGTAAATTATATTAAACAAAAGATTGTTTTACATAGAGTCATAAAAGCCCTTAGCCACAAGTTGGCTAACCGGGCACCCACTCTTTCATCCTCTATCACTGACATGTCCTAATCTGATATGCCACAACTTAGTTCTGTCTTTATCTAATGCGGCACTCAGTGCTTTCTGTTCAATGCATGTTTTTCCCTCCAGCACATAAAAACATGTCTTAATCCTTTCATGACAAGCATCACCCCTTTTGTGATACTTAGGATCCCATCTTTGGCTTTGAATTCATATCCAAGTTGATCCAGCATACCAAGGGATATGAGGTTCCTCTTTAAATCTGGGACAAATCTTACTTCTGATAGAGTTCTTGTCATACCATTACTGAGCTTAAGTTTGACAGATCTGATACCTTCTGTTTTACGTGCCAAGTTGTTTCCCATCAAGACTTTCCCACCAGTGATCTTGGTAAAAGTATTGAACCATTCCTTGCATGGAGTCATATGGAATGAGCATCCAGAATCTAAGATCCATTCTTGTTCAGGCTTATCAGTGCTTACTAATAGAACATCAACACTCTCATAGCCATCTACTGCCAGTGCTACATCTCCTGAGCTTGACTCCTTTTCAATGTGTTTCTTATTCCTTTCTGGGCAATCCTTTCTGAAATGCCCTTCTTTATTGCAGGTGTAACATCTTCTTTTAAACTTGGTTCTTGACTTCGATCGAGACTTGTATTTTGGCTTAAAATCTCTCCTCTCTGATCTTCCCATGACATACAATCCTTCACTCTGATCACTGCCTTTAATTCCAACCTTCTTATTCAACTCTTTGGACATCAAAGCTGAATGTACTTCCTCCAAAGTCGGTGTTTCTTTGCCATGTATCATGGTATCCCTCAGATTTTCATAAACATCAGGAAGAGAACGCAACAACAACAAAGCTTGATCTTCATCTTCTACCTTAATCTCTATATTTTCAAGATCCAAAATGATTTTATTGAAATATCAATATGATCTTCAATAGACTTACCATTTGGCATCTTGAATGTATACAGCTTTTGTTTGAGAAAAAGCCTATTCGCCAGAGACTTTGTCATGTAGAGATGTTCAAGCTTCAACCAAATCGCAGCTGATGTAGTCTCCTTAGAGATTTCACGCAGTACTTTGTCTCCAAGACTCAAGATCAAGGCGCTATGAGCTTTTGCAAGGATTTCTTTCTTGTCAACTCCTTTGATCTTCTCGGGAAAATTTTCATCTCCTAGGAGTGCATCTTCTACTCCATTTTGGACCAATAATGCTCTCATTTTCAGTCACCATAAACTGAAGTCGTTCTTTCCCGTGAATTTCTCGATATCAAATCGTGTGGTGCCCATCTTCAAACGAGGCTCTGATGCCAGTTTGTTATGATTTCTATCGATTCACAATCGATTAATTCACACTTGATTAAGATCACACGATCAAGAACGTAAACTAGAAAGATGATAAACGAATCAAAGCAATAAGAATGCCGAGAATTATAGTGGTTCAGATCAAAGTATCCTACATCCACTTTTGCCTTTCCCAAGGCTTAATCAATAACTTGGATCGAAATCAGTTTACAAGGTGAATTCACTCAAGAACACAATCGCTTACAATGATATCACTCAACCAATATCAAGAACAGAAGCAATTAAGATACCCACACTCTATCAACGATCGGAAACCTTGAAGTCGATATATCTCCTGGATAACCCTTGATGCAGCAGCCTTTACGTATATGTGTATCGCATGCAGAAGCTAGGGTAACCAATTCCTTTAACTGCTGATAAGTCCCATTGAGTTAGTTAGATGAGTTATGATCCTTTATATCTATATCTTGATCCCAGCATGCACCTTGAACTATGATCCAATTAATAGCAAGATAGGTGATCCAATATTCACAATAGATCCTAAGTCCAAGATCGCAATTGTAGTAATCCAAACTCATTTTACAATATTAAGTGATTAAAAATGATTAAATTGATTAAGGGCTTAATTGGGATTAAAATATGAATTTTTGGACATTTTATCTCAGGTGAGTTCGGAAGGTCCGAACCCAGTTCGGAGGGTCCAAACACTTCAGAAGCTAGAATGGAGTTCGGAGGATTAGGGTGCAATCGGACGATCCAAACCCAAGATCGAACGATCTGAACTCCAACAGCGAGGTGTCTGATGTTTTTTCCCTCTCTTTTATTAGTGTTTTGTTCGTTCCTAGCCATTTAAGTGTGGTCCAAGCTTTGGCGAGGCGTCTCCGGAGTTGTGCCCAAGTTTTGGGACCATCGACAACAACGGGCTAACAACGGACAGAGGTATAATCCGAGTTCCTATAAATATTTTGGGAGTATCTATTAGCTTAGTTAAGGCTTTTAGATAATATTTAGTGATATAGTAATCTCATGGTTATAGGCTTGGACAATAGAGCCGGATTGGCTAGACTGTTATTTTTGTGGTACGAAAGTACTGTAGAGATACCCTGACTGAGTACTTATGTATTATGTGTTGCATTATTTATATGTCATGATTTTATCTGCTTGTATTCTGTCACGATATTATGCTTCGGAAATTATCATATTGAGATTTTATCCTTGAGATAGTCTGTAGTAGGATGTTTACCCTATTTGTTAGTTGATGGTTGGACACGTGGACTCGTGATCAGGTCACCTATATCCACAGTTGGGTGTGTGAGCCATCTCTTGGTGCGACGGCACAGAGTGCTACATACCTTGGCGCTGAGTCTGTCTAAACAGAGTTTCTTGACCTTGAGTCTTGGTATCCCGGACACTTGCATTCATGCTCATGTAGTATTTGTATACTTATACTCTCGTGCTGAGCGCTTTTATTGCTCACATCCTAGATTTGTTTTGGGCACCCCATTCCACGGGGCAGGCCTCAGATTAGATGGAGCTGGAGGATCGGGGCGGACTTAGTCTCAGATTTTGGCAGCAGTTGGGGAGTTTGTCCCAGCAGGGGTTTTACTACTGTATCTCCTAGGGTTGTTACTGGGAATTTATTCGATATGGTTGTATTAACTTTAGTATTCACGAATTTCTTTTTCTTGAGTTTGTATAACTTTAATGATTTCCACTGTGGTATTTTATGATTATGTTTAATTAATATTATTTCATGCTTAAGCTTTTGATTAGTAAGTGATCACGGTGTGGATCACTACATTAATGGTATTAGAGCATGCATAGAATTTTGGGATATAGATTCTGATTTGGGGTTGACCTTTGTTTCGTCTTGTAGATGGTGGGACATGGTGACGAGAGTAGTCATGGTACCGTGGATCATTGGGGTGATGCTGAAGATCATGGACGTCATAGAGAGCCTCGACAGCAACACCATGAGGGACATCGCCATGATGGACATTGTCGTTTTGACATGGATAAGTTTATTCAGATGGGTCCTAAGCCGTTGTTCGGAGGAGAGTCACCTGAGGTTGCGGAAGATTGGCTGGAGCAGATGAAGGGATGTTTTCGTGTCTTTCGTAACACGGAGGAGCATCGCTTGGAGGCTATTAATTTCCTTGTGGAGGGACGCGCTAAGAAGTGCTGGAAATATGTGTCTACCCTGATACTAAAGGAATGTGGTAGGGTTACTTGGGTGGATTTCCGCACTGCCTTCATGAAGTTGTATTTTCCACCCGCACTCCGACAAGCCAAGTCTATTGAGCTCTTGAGTCCGAAGCAAGGTAATATGATTGTAGACGAGTATCAGCAGAAGTTCTATGAGCTGTTTGAAAGAGTGGGTGCCCGGTGAGCCAACTTGTGGCTAAGGGCTTTGATGACTTTTTGTATAAACAATCTTTTGTTTAATATAATTTACACTTTTATTAATGGCAATGACTTTATCTTTCTTCATATTGTTATATTGTGATATACTATTGTTGTTTTGATAAAGACCTTGAATATACTATAGTGTATGTAAGATGTGGTAGCACATGGGAATGGCTATCATGAAACACATCTTATAGTCACTGTATATTCTAAACTGTTCCAAGTCGATTGAGCCGTCCGTAAATAAGGATAAGGATCGCTCGAGTTTGAGACTAGCGTTTGCGATGCAGAGTACCACGTTTCATTGGTAAGGAACATAGAGATGTTCGAAGCATGCAAATGGATATTCATACGATGAATGATCGAACTACCCTATCCGGACTTTCCAAGTGGTTATCACTTATCGAGTGGATAAAGTCCGCGATTTTGGTTGTACACCATTAGTCCTTACTACTTGAAACATCATTGAGACTCTATATGCTAGTACTGTGCTTTGACTCGTTTACCGACTCTATTGGGGTCATCAGGTGTCGGGATTGGGTACAGTTACAACACATATAGGAGTCGATGCTTTGTTGTCAAGGATTCACCACATACTTGCGAGTGTGGATATCCTATGCGATCTGAGGAGATATTAGTGTGACGAATCTCTGGCCAGAGTACATGATGTGTTTTAAGAAATGGTTTCTTAGTAACACATGCGATGTCACTATTTGATCTTCAAGATGTATTGCATAGTTGTCGAATCTCGAACGACTCTCGATTTACCAATGGTTGTTGATTCGATCGGGATATATGGATGAAGGGACCGTACTGTACGCTAACCAAAATCTATTGGTTCTTGTAGGCACTATCAGTGATACCTAGGGAATCATGGGGCGATGTTGCTAGGCGCTCTTACCATGATTCGATGGGCAAGTCGGAAATTGTTGTTCCGAGTCACAAGGAGTTGTGAGCCCACGGCTAGCTGTATCCCTGAACCATTGAGGGTCACACAGAGTAATGGATTTTTAATCCCCGTTGAGATAGTTAAATTTAAAGAGTTAAATTTAATGAACAAGGAAGTTGGACTTCTTATTTAAGAGTAGAGGAGTAAGATTTTCTAAAATGACATAGGGATGGGCATTTTTGGAAATCACTGAATTCGGATTCAGAAAAATTTATCTTGACTTTAAAAGGTGCAGAAATGGTTTCTGTGAACATTGGTAAAATCGGTTTATCAATCAGAGTTACGATGAATTTTATATTAATTTCTGAACATGCGGGCTTTGCTTGTCGGGCTTGAACTTATGACTAATGGGCCCTAAGCTGTTAGCGGCCTGCATTATAAATAAGTTATTGCAGTACAGAAATTACACAACACAGGTCACAATTTTCTAAAAACCCTAGTTTTCTCTCAAATAGTGGCCGCCCCCCTCCCCCCTGCTCGGGAAAAAATCCAGTCTGTGAATTTTGAATTACAGTCTGGTTTAACGGATCAAATTCGTTAATTCTCTTCGTAGAAACTTCTGATAGATTTTCTAGTGCAATCTATCAGAGGAATTAAATCTCTGTTCGTGGACCTGATTGAAGAACAGTTCGTCCATCAGTTCCTGGGAGATACAACAAGAGCAGAGCAATCTGTTGGTGTCCATAATCTCGATTCGAGATTGGAGGAAAAAATTTATAATTGTTATTTAATTTTTACACACACAATTTAATCGTAATGTTTTGATACCCATTATGGAATCGTTCCATATAAAATTTTTAAACTTCCGCTGCACCGGGTATCAATTCTGATTGATCTGATCGACGTTCTCCAACAGTGGTATCAGAGCCAGGTTGCTCAGATCAAGCGATTAAATTAATCGATTGTACGAAAAATTTTAAGCCTCGGTTTTTGAAACAAAATAAATTTTTAAAATAAAAAAAAAATTCGGGCAAAACCCGGGCAGCGATTGGATCGCTGCCCGGCCCGAGCCCTTTGGGGCGCGGGCTGCCCGGGAGCGTCCCGGGCGGCCCGCGGAAAAAAATTAATTTTTAATTTTTAAAATTAAAATTTTAATATGTTAAAATTCTATTTTTGGTCCGATCGAAAATTGTTTTTGATTGGTCCACGAGGCATCGGATCGAATTGTTCGAGTCCAAAAATTTTAAAATTGATTTTTGGATAAATTTGAATTTTTGGAAAATTTATAAATTTTATCCGTTAAATCAGATTTTATGAAATTAATTATTTTTGGTACAATTGATGATAAGATATGATCTTATGGGTATATTGAGTAAAATATGATTTTATGTATAAAATTGGATTTTATATGTAAAATATGATTTTATTTGATAAAAAGATAAAATATGATTTTGTATGTAAAATAAGATTTTATATATGGAATATGATTTTATCCTTTTAATTTAAATTGTCATTGCATGTTATCCAATAAATTAAATTTTGAATTAAATATTATTGGATAAGGATGATCGATTGCCATGACCAATTTTGTAGGTGTATGTTAGGAATTTACATTTGTTTTTATTGTTGTTGGATTTATTAATGGGCCTGGTTTATGGCCCAATATGAATTGTCATATGTAATAAAAGTGGGCTTGGTTTATGGCCCGTTCCCACCCCTTAAAAATGTATCTCCTACTTGTCATTGTTATTTATTGTAAATACATTAGATTTAGTGGGAGATGAAGATTTGAAGACGGAGGTGGGCCCAGCAGACAATAAAGACAGAAGAAATGTAAATTGGAAGCACAATGTAATAGGATTGCATTGCATACCTGCATATTACCTAGGATTGGACTAAGACTCGTGATTGGCAACCACGGGTCGATTAGAAATGGAATCGATCATCCTATATAATATATGATATTATTGTTGTATGCATGTTTTAGACAAAATTGTGTGAATCCGGCAAGTATACAAAATTTTAAAATGATGAGACAAATTTTCAAAATTAAAATCCCTCATTTTAAATATGATTTAAAATTGATATCAAGATAAATAAAGAAAATTTAAAACTGTTTAAATGTCCTACCTTCCATCAACGATCAATGTATGAGATGCTACCCGCGGATACGGTCCGGATCATATTATTGGGGGGGCCCGTTCGTCGGAAAGTTGTACATTGGATCGACACATGTTGTAAGTTGGGTGGAACTCCCATGGGATTGGCTCATATTATTGGGGGATCCACATGGCGACCGTCCATCACAACTTAATATTGATGGGTCATCTTGACATGTCACAATAAACGGCGTCATATTATTGGGCCCTTATTGGACATGAGGTAAAAACGTGGAGGTTGCTTTGGAAGCAATTGGGCTCTACCTTTTGAAAATTATGGTTGGCTGATATTATTCGGGACCATAGTTTGTCAATTGGACTCCATGTTCTCACTAAGGAAAACAGTTTCCCGTTTTCACTAGAGGGTAGTGAAATCGTTAAAATAGTGGGAGTGAGATTCATAAAATAAATTTCGCCTATTTTATGTCTTAGTAAATTAATTAAACAATCACTGATATTTGTCTGTTTATTTTCAATATTTCATAAAGATGAATTCGCGTAATCCACTTTTCTCTATCCTCGAACAAAATAAACTGACTGGCGCAAACTATACGGAATGGTTCCGTAAGTTGAAGATTGTCTTGACTTCGGAGAAGATGCTCTACGTGTTAGAAAAATCTCCTCCGAAGGAAGCACCAGCTGACATAAGTCCAGAAGAGTTAGCCAAACTTGATACATGGTGGGACCATGATATCAAGGCCAAATTCTATATGCAAGCCTCGATGTCTGATGAACTCCAGAGGCGATTTGAGGACACCGTGAATGCTGCTGACATTCACGTACAACTCAAGGAACTTTTTGGGGCTCAATCGAGAGCTGAAAGGTTCGCTACTGTAAAAGAGCTAATGACGTGTCGCATGCGTGAAGGGACTTCGGTCCGTGATCATGGGGTACGAGTGATTTGGCTCATACAGAAGTTGGTAACGCTTGATTTGGTGTTGGAGCATGAACTCAACGTGGACTTACTACTTTTATCTCTTCCTTCTTCGTTTGACGGATTTGTGGTGAATTTCAATATGAACAAGATAGAGGCCTCCCTTGAAGAGATGGTCAATATGCTTGTAACATATGAATCCACTTTAAAGAAGGATAAACCTGCTTTCTTGGTGGGCTCCTCTTCTTCTGCTAAGAAGGGGCCAAGTACAAAGGGTAAGAAACGTTCTGCCCCACCCAAGAAAATCGAACCCGAGAAGAAGTACAAGACAAAGGCTTCAAACATGGAAAAGTCCAAGGATGTTTGCCATTACTGCAAGAAGCCCGGTCATTGGAAACGTAACTGCAAGGAATATCTAGAGTAGTTGCGAACTGCGAAGGGTATGTTCTATATTGAAATAAATGTTTCACTTAATACTACTTCTTGGGTATTGGATACCGGATGTGGATCTCACATTTGCAATGATTTGCAGGTGATGACAAGAAGTCGCAGGCTTAGAATGGGTGAGACCCAGCTGAGGCTCGGAAATGGTTCCAGAGTTGAAGCTAAAGCTGTGGGAGATGTTTATTTAATTTTGCAGAACAATTTTAAGTTACTTTTGAGAGACGTTTTATTTGTTCCAGATTTAATTAAAAACATTATTTCTGTTTCTATGCTTGATAGAGATGGTTTTTCTTGCAATTTTGTGAATGGGATTTGCAATATTTACAAGAATGAATGTTTGATTGGAAATGGACAACTTGAAAATGATCTATATAACTTAAAATTAAAAGACGTTCCAATAAATTATGTTGATAAACCGGTAACAACAAACAAAAGGAAAATCGATAGTCAAAACCCAGCAAACCTTTGGCATGCTAGGCTAGGTCATATTTCCTCAAGGAGGATGAACAAGCTAGTGGGAGAGGGCATGTTTGATATGTCTGATATTAACTCTCTACCTACTTGTGAATCCTGCCTGAAAGAAAAAATGACTAAATCTCCTTTTAAGGGGAAACCTGAGCGTAGTCAAAATCTGTTGGATTTGATCCATACAGACGTTTGTGGTCCATTTAGAATTGGTACTCAATATGGCCACACCTACTTCATTACCTTTACTGATGATTATTCTAGGTATAGGTATTTATATTTAATGAAATATAAGTCTGAAGAATTTGAAAAGTTCAAAGAATTCAAGGCTGAAGTAGAAAACAAGCTAGGTAAAAGTATTAAAGCACTTCGATCGGATCGAGGTGGAGAATACTTAAGTACCGAGTTTTTGGACTATCTGAAAGAGAATGGGATTCTCTCTCAGTGGACTCCTCCTATGACACCTCAGCTGAATGGTGTATCGGAGCATCGTAATCGAACTTTTTTGGACATGGTTTGATCCATGATGAGCTTCACTGAGCTTCCACCTTCGTTATGGGGCTACGCGCTTGAAACGGCGGTATTGTTGTTGAACAACCTCCACACCAAAGCAGTGGACAAAACACCATACGAGTTATGGAATGGCAAAGCTCCTAAGTATTCGTACTTGAGGATTTGGGGATGTCCTGCTTACGTGAAGCAGACAGTGGGAGATAAGTTGGATAGTCGATCCACCTTATGTTATTTTGTAGGGTATCCGAAGAATTCAATCGGATATTATTTCTATCATCCTGCTGAAACAAAGGTGTTTGTTTCAAGGAATGCCACCTTCTTGGAGAAGGAGTTCTTATTGGATAAGAAAGGCGAGATGATGGAACTCGAAGAAATTCGAGAAGAACCCGAAATACAAAATAACGATCCTACACCTCAGAAACCATTGATAGACACGCCTATACCTAGAAGATCCGAGAGGACTTCTAGACCTCTTATTCGATATGGTCTTCTTCTTGAAGGGGATCAAGATGAACCCGACGTTGGATGTGATCCAAGAAACTTCAAGGAAGCAATTTCTGATGCGGATTCAAATTTATGGCTTGAAGCTATGCAGTCGGAAATAGATTCGATGCATACAAACCAAGTTTGGTCTTTAGTAGATCCTCCCGATGGAATTGTTCCAATAGGGTGTAAATGGATCTACAAGAGAAAGCTTGGGCCTGATGGTAAGGTATTGACCTACAAGGCGCGATTGGTGGCGAAAGGTTATACTCAAAGACAAGGAGTTGACTATGATGAAACCTTTTCACCAGTTGCAATGTTCAAGTCCATAAGAATCCTTATTGCCATAGCTGCTTGGTATGACTATGAGATATGAAAAATGGATGTGAAGACTTCATTTCTTAATGGAAACATTAAGGAAGAGATCTATATGACGCAGCCTGAGGGATACACATCCATGGGAAGCGAGCATAAGGTATGCAAGCTTCAGAGATCAATCTATGGTCTAAAACAAGCATCAAGAAGTTGGAACCAGAAATTTGATGAAACAATAAAGGATTTTGGTTTCATCAAGAACCCGGAGGAACCATGCGTGTACAAGAAAGTAGTTAAGGATGCTGTGACATTCTTAGTACTTTATGTTGATGACATCCTACTCATTGGGAATGTTGTAGGGATGTTGCAGTCAACAAAGATATGGTTATCAGGTAGATTCTCGATGAAGGATTTGGGTGAGACATCCTATATTCTAGGGATACAGATCTATAGAGATAGATCTAAGAGAATGATAGGACTTACTCAAGCTACTTACATCGAAACCATATTGAAAAGGTTTTCAATGGATGGGTCCAAGAGAGGACATCTACCTATGTGTCATGGAGTTTCTCTATCCAAGTCTATGTGTCCCAAGACTGATGAAGAGATAGAGAAAATGACACATGTACCATATGCGCCAGCCATAGGTAGTATCATGTATGGGATGATATCTACCAGACCGGATGTAGCATTTTCTCTGAGTGTCACGAGCAGATATCAAGATAATCCCGGTCAAATGCATTGGAAAGCCATGAAGGACATTCTTAAGTACTTACGAAGGACTAAGAATATGTTCATGGTATATGGAGGAAGAGAACTAAAATTGGAAGGCTATACCGACTCTAGCTTCCAAAGTGACGTGGATGACTCGAAGTCAACCTCTGGATTTGTGTTCATGCTCAATGGCGGTGCTGTCTCTTGGAAGAGTTCCAAGCAGGACACCACAGCGGATTCCACCACTGAGGAAGAATACATTGCGGCATCAGCTGCTGCTAAAGAGGCCGTTTGGATGAGGAATTTCGTCCAAGAGTTGGGCATTATTCCTGAAGTTGTTGGTCCAGTCCCGGTGTACTGTGACAACACGGGTGCCGTTGCTCAGGCATAGGAACCAAGGTCTCATCAAAGATCCAAACACGTACTGAGGAAATACAACATCATCCGGGAGATTGTGGAAAGAGGAGACATCACTGTCGAGAGAGTGGCCTCTGCAGACAATATCGATGATCCACTTACTAAGCCCTTGCCAGGACCATTATTTGACAAACATCGCGAAACAATGGGTCTACGTAGTATGACTAGTTGGCTTTAGGGCAAGTGGGAGATTGAAAGAGTGGGTACCCGGTGAGCCAACTTGTGGCTAAGGGCTTTGATGACTCTTTGTATAAACAATCTTTTGTTTAATATAATTTACACTTTTATTAATGGCAATGACTTTATCTTTCTTCATATTGTTATATTGTGATATACTATTGTTGTTTTGATAAAGACCTTGAATATACTATAGTGTATGTAAGATGTGGTAGCACATGGGGATGGCTATCATGAAACACATCTTATAGTCATTGTATATTCTAAACTGTTCCTAGTCGATTGAGCCGTCCGTTAATAAGGATAAGGATCTCTCGAGTTTGAGACTAGCCTTTGCGATGCAGAGTACCACGTTTCATTGGTAAGGAACATAAAGATGTTCGAAGCATGCAAATGGATATTCATACGATGAATGATCGAACTACCCTATCCGAACTTTCCAAGTGGTTATCACTTATCGAGTGGATAAAGTCCGTGGTTTTGGTTGTACACCATTAGTCCTTACTACTTGAAACATCATTGAGACTCTATATGCTAGTACTGTGCTTTGACTCGTTTACCGACTCTATTGGGGTCATCAGGTGTCGGGATTGGGTACAGTTACAACACATATAGGAGTCGATGCTTTGTTGTCAAGGATTCACCACATACTTGCGAGTGTGGATATCCTATGCGATCTGAGGAGATATTAGTGTGACGAATCTCTGGCCAGAGTACATGATGTGTTTTAAGAAATGGTTTCTTAGTAACACATGCGATGTCACTATTTGACCTTCAAGATGTATTGCATAGTTATCGAATCTCGAACAACTCTCGATTTACCAATGGTTGTTGATTCGATCGGGATATATGGATGAAGGGACCGTACTGTACGCTAACCAAAATCTATTGGTTCTTGTAGGCACTATCAGTGATACCTAGGGAATCATGGGGCGATGTTGCTAGGCGCTCTTACCATGATTCGATGGGCAAGTCGGAAATTGTTGTTCCGAGTCACAAGGAGTTGTGAGCCCACGGCTAGCTGTATCCCTAAACCATTGAGGGTCACACAGAGTAATAGATTTTTAATCCCCGTTGAGATAGTTAAATTTAAAGAGTTAAATTTAATGAACAAAGAAGTTGGACTTCTTATTTAAGAGTAGAGGAGTAAGATTTCCTAAAATGACATAGGGATGGGCATTTTTGGAAATCACTGAATTCGGATTCAGAAAAATTTATCTTGACTTTAAAAGGTGCAGAAATGGTTTCTGTGAACATTGGTAAAATCGGTTTATCAATCAGAGTCACGATGAATTTTATATTAATTTCTGAACATACGGGCTTTGCTTGTCGGGCTTGAATTTATGACTAATGGGCCCTAAGCTGTTAGCGGCCTGCATTATAAATAAGTTATTGCAGTACAGAAATTACACAACACAGGTCACAATTTTCTAAAAACCCTAGTTTTCTCTCAAATAGTGGTCGCCCCCCTCCCCCCTGCTCGGGAAAAAATCTAGTCTGTGAATTTTGAATTACAGTCTGGTTTAACGGATCAAATTCGTTAATTCTCTTCGTAGAAACTTCTGATAGACTTTTTAGTGCAATCTATCAGAGGGATTAAATCTCTGTTCGTGGACCTGATTGAAGAACATTTCGTCCATCAGTTCCTGGGAGATACAACAAGAGTAGAGCAATCTGTTGGTGTCCATAATCTCGATTCGAGATTGGAGGTAAAAATTTATAATTGTTATTTAATTTTTACACACACAATTTAATCGTAAAGTTTTGATACCCATTATGGAATCGTTCCATATAAAATTTTTAAACTTCCGCTGCACCGGGTATCAATTCTGATTGATCTGATCGCCGTTCTCCAACACTGTTGCCGCATTGTCCTCACATCCATTCTAGTTTCAAGGCCAAGTACGATCACTTTTTTTAGGGCCTTAATCACGAGATCTTTGATTGTGTAGCTATCTGTGATGATCCGACATCATATGAGGTCTAGTGAACAGGTGTCGTCAGGCCGAGATCAGCTTGAGACGAGGGAGATCTCTTACTTCTACTCGACCTTCTGGATCTTTGGGTCCTCGAGCCCATTCTTTTAAGAAGTCTGCTTCTTCTAATTCTTCTTCGGGATCTGGTGGAGTCATGCATTTTGGGAAGAAGGGTCAGTGTGATCATTGTAGGAAGAATAATCCATCGGATAAATGCCGTAAAGTTGCAGGAGCTTGTTTTCGTTGCGGAGAGATTGGTCATCTCAAGAAGGATTGTCCATAGGCCGGGGGAGCAGGTTCAGGTTCTGGTTCCCTGACTACTGTTCAACAGAGGCCACCAGGGTAATCAGCGGGAGGTTCTAATCTGAGACCACGTGCTTCGAGCTAAGTGTTTGCACTGAGGCATGATCAAGCTATGGAGGAGATTGAGAAGGTTATTTTGTGTACGTTTTTTTTATGCGGAATACCTGATTTTGTTCTTATTGATAATGGTGCTTCTCATTCCTTCATATCTACACATTTTGTCAAGCGTCACAAGTTACCATACATTGCTTTAGACGTAGTACTTTCTGTTTCTACACTGACTGGTCAGTCAGCGTTGGCTAAACGTCTAGTGTTGGATTGTCCTTTAGAATTTGAAGGTAACGTTCTGATAGCGAATCTCTTGATACTAGCGATGGAAGATTTTGATTGCATATTGGGTATTGATATGTTGACCACGTACCGAGATTCAGTTGATTGTTATCAGAGACTTGTGCAGTTTCATCCGGTTGGGGATTATAGCTGGTTTTTCTATGGTGAGGGAGCGCGACCTTCAATGCCTTTGGTATCCGCTCTGAGAGCCTGTCGAGCTTTAGAGTCAGGCGAAGAAGGCTACCTCATCTATGCTGTTGATTTGTCCATTGAGGGTGTTGGTATAGGGGACTTGCCAGTCGTTAATGAATTTCTTGACGTTTTTCCTGATGAGATTACGGGTTTTCCTCTTGTTCGGGAAGTTGAGTTTGGCATAATTGAGTTAGTGTCAGGGACGTCACCTATTTTGCGAGTACCGTATCGTTTGGCTCTGTCAGAGATGCGTGAGTTGAAATAGCAATTGTAAGATCTCTTGGATAAGGGATATATTCGTCCTAGTGTATCTCTTTGGGGAGCGCTTGTTTTCTTAGTGATGTCATTTGGATTGACTAATGTGCCGGGTGTATTCATGGATTTGATGAATCGTGTTTTAGGGAGTATTTGGACAAGTTTTTGGTTGTGTTCATTGATGATATCTTGGTTTATTCGCGTGATTTGAATGAGCATGCATATCATCTGAGACTTGTTTTGCAAACTCTTCAAGAGAAGCAGTTATACGCAAAGATGAGTAAGTGTGAATTTGAGATTGATCGCGTGGTGTTTCTTGGTCATGTTATATCTCGTTGCATTGGTTCAATAACGATAACGGTAACGGTAATAATAATAATAATAATAATAATAATAATAATAATAATAATAATAATAATAATAATAAACCTGAATTGAATTAATTAGTTCAGATTCATAATACTCAAATCTTGGAGTCCACATTAGCCAACACCCAAATTTAGCTTGTTCGATACACATTTTCTAATAACCTTTTTCATATCTTCTTTCCTTTTTCTATGTAGGACAATTCAGACATCACTAACTATACCCTATCCCCCAACCCCTCTCAATTTTTCCAAAATTTTTTCATATATATAATTAAATTAATTTATAACTAACTAAATTAAAGAGTAATAAAAGTTTAAAATAAATACTTTAACACAATTTCGACCCCTTTAATTTTGGATTTTTTTAAATTTTATAAATCTCTTCAGTTTTATTTTAAAATATGAGCCCTTATTATAATATTTGTGAGATCAATTTCATATTTCTCATTAGTGACATGAAGAGTACCAATTTTATACGAAAATCATATAATATTAGTTATATTTGAAAACTTTGTTTTACAAAATTATTTCGACAATTTCACAAATATATAACAGTTGACAATAAAATATTATTTACAGCCTTTGAATTTGATATTCAACATTCAATATATTAAACTACTAGAATTAATTGTAAGGACTAAGGACTATTATATAAATTGAAACATAATTAATTTGTATGTTATCATTATATTAATTAAATTTGTTTAACTGTTTCGGTATTCATTATATATAACAATAGAGAGTGAATTTTTAGTTCTTGAAATTTTAAATATGTGATTAGGTACGGAATAAAGTAGAAAATGGATGTTTTAATAGTTATTTGTTAATGTACATTTCTGATAGGATCGAACACGGTGTGTAGAAGGGGGTGAATACACACTTTTAAAATATTTTGAGCTACAATAGCTCGGTTCTTGAAATATTGAGCACCGATGAATTATATCGAGTTTGGTTTTCAAACCAAGCGGAAGACAATCGAAATAATCCTTCGTATAAACCGATTAAACATTTTTGTAAATTATTTTAAAAGGATGCAAGTTGGAAGATGAAAACAATTTAGTTGAAGAATTTTATCAAACACTTTGAATGCAACATTTAGGTATTTTATCAAACACATAAAATGATTCAACAATGCAATCCAAAAAAGTAACAATAAATAAATGCAAGAAATAAAAAGACACGGATTTTTTTATGGATGTTCGGATATTTCAACAACTCCTATGTCAACCCTTCTTCTTCCTCAGAAGGATATCACTAAAAAACTTTGATTTATACAACTCATTTGTACAAACTCACTCTAAGACTAGGACTTACCTACTGCCTATCTTAGAACTCCTAGTCATCACTCGATTGTATGCCGCAACCTCACAATCTGCATATAGTTTTACGTCTTTATGTCAAGACTATAAACACAATCTTTAATGTCTTTGTGTAAAGACTCTCACTCAACTATATGAAATTCATCTTTCTTTTATATGTGAGTGAGTTGGGTGTGAAGAACTTGACTTTCATGATCAAGAATTCTGATGTGTTCTTCACACCTTGGGCTTTGCTCTCAACTAGCTGATTTCTTCAAGTAGGCTGCCCATGCTTTGAATCTCCTTGCTAAGCTTTTGTTTGAACTCCAATATGTTGTGTTTATAGGCTCCAAGAATGAAATAACCGTTAGACACAGAAATAAAGTCGTTAGAATGCTTTTTGTACTGTTTATGTACTGTTTCTCGAGTGCCAAACTGATCGAATAACTTGGAGCTCAACTTATCGAATAGCCCCGCATGATCCGTTTATATCTGGGCAAAGTGATGAATACAAAAGTTGTATCTCCTGATCTCAAATTTCCAATGCCACCAAAATCAATCAATTTTGAGTTTATATGCAAAAGTTATGCTTGAAATACCAGAGCTGCTCAAAATCAGTTTAGCACAGAATCAGTTGAGTGCATATGATAATTTTAGTGATATATCTCTTGATTCGTTAATTTTTGGTCAAAGTGATAAACATGAAAGTTGTAGACCTATCTCTTAGATTTCCACGGAATTAAGAATCACTCAATTCAGAGTTCATATACGAACGTTATGCTTAATAAACCAGACTGTGCCAAAAATTCTCCTATGCAGAATTTCTGTTCCAAACCAGTAACTTCAACGCAGTTTATCATCTCCTTAGGGTCCGATTCAGTATTTGACTTGTGAATATAATTTGTATATCATTATCTTATATTTCCAACGCATGGTGAATAGTTCCATTCAGATAATTGAGCTGCAAGATATGGCCAAAATACCGGAACTGCTCGAGGTAAACTGATTTTGTTTTTCTGCTAAACTGATGCAATTCAGTTTGGTATAGCAACGTCAGTTTGACCAAGATAACATCCGTTTTTGCTCAACTGATGTGAAATATAATGTGTTCCAAATTGAGTTTTCTTTGCATTAGTTTTGGCGGATAATAATTTGCATCCCTGATCTATGAGATATCATCAAAATAGTAGAGCTCGCCAGAGATTCAGTTTAGCAAACTTTGAGTTTTGGCTTCCATCTTCAGTTTAGCAACTTCACACTAGAGTAAATATGCTAGAAACGCAATAACAAGTTTTGTTATCATCAAAATTAGGATTGCTTGTGTTCCAAAACCCAAAAATTTATTTATACATATTTTTTTCCAAAATTTCATAAAAACTCGCGCATAGTATAAAATATCTAATTTCAATCAACATGTAAATAGAATTTTTTTTATATATCCTAAGTTTACATTTCTGTGTCAATATATCTTTTTGATGATTTGATTTTTAATTTTAGCTTCTAAATATTGAAAAATTGACATAGTTATTTCTAAATTTTAAGTAATTTATTAATAAAAATAGTTTAAAATTTAAATTTTCATTAGATGAATTTTTAAATTTTTTTAATCAAAATCATTTTTTTATTTATGATACGAGTCAAAATTTATTTATTTTTAATTAAGTATAATATTTATATTTTTAATAATTAATTATATCACAATATAAAATTACATCCTTCAACATAAAAATCCTAGCTCAGTCCCTGTATCTGATACGAAAGTTACTATCTAGTTGATTGGAATGCATTGTTTTTGACCATTTGTTATAAGAAACATTTTTATCTCAACATTTATATACATTTTTTTTTGTCATAAATTACTAGTTATTGTTGTTATTATTATCATTATTTTAAATTAGAAAAAGAGATTCATACAATTGAGTCTTGAACTCAAGATCTCATCCCATATCAGATGGGTTATAATCCGGTTAAACTTGTGTGGCTAAATACTTCCATCTTAGCAACATCAGGACGAGCATGTGAGCTATGATCAGACCTCGACACCACATCAGGAATCTATGCCTTACAACCACGCTCGCCAACAATTTCACGAAACATATGCTGATCGCTCGGGATATATTTTTCAATCATAAGCGTGATCAATATATTGCAATGCATATAAGCGAGTGTTTGCAAAAGATTATGGTTTTGTAGATGTGATTAAATTTATAGATTATAAAAAAATTAAGAAAAATAAAAAATTGATAGTGTTTGGAAACAAATGTGAAAATCTAAAAATCAAAGTTGGATAGTGTTTGATAAATAAGTAATTAAAGTGATTTTAACATTGACTTTTTTTTTTATTAAAATCGTTTTTGGATAATCATAATCACCATATGACTAGCTTTTGAATTTCAATTAATTTAGCATAAGCGAACACATAATTTAGGTTTAAAAAACACACAAAAGTGATTTTTTTAAGTCAAAATCTAACAATAGCTTTTTTTAGGGGTGGAATAGGGTCGGGATTCATCCCGTAATCCTTCTACCCAATTTCCGTTTCGAAAAGAATCGAGAAATTTTTTTTCTCTCAATCCTGTAACCGACACATTTGGATCCGAATATTCGGGATCCCGACGGATAGGGAGAGAAAATCCCGAATTTTCTTTCATATTCAAAATTTCGTTCAAAAAACCAAATAAAAATGATTATTTTATTAAAAAAAACTATTTAGAAATTTATATTTCTAAATAAAAAAATAAATATTCAACTTAAAACATATAATATTAAAATATTTCAGATAATGATTCAATGTTTTTGTAAAAAGAAGAACATCATATTGTGCATCGGATAATTATTAATAAAATGTTCATATACAAATTATTCGATAATTTTTTGTTAAATAAATTTTCAAATTACATCTTTTATTCATATTTATTCTAATTAGATAATTATAACTATGAATTAATTAAATTATTAATTTATTTTTAAAATACATAAAAATAAAAATGTCATTTTATGATTCTACTATTCAATAGTTGCAACAATAAACAATTATGCGAATTAAATTCATAATTTAATTATTATATAGGTTGAAACACAATAATATTTAGCTCAATATATTAATAAAATATATTATAATATTAATTCGGGCACGGGTCGAAAATCCCATCGGAATAAGGATTTATTCCCGATCCCTCTCCCGATATTAATCAGAATAGAGAAAATCCCAAAAATTCGGGTCGAAAAAATGCCGGGATGATATTTTTTTGAGACGAGAATGAAATGAGATTCGGGAATTCGGGAATTTTTGCCACCCCTACTTTTTTTTAGTGTTTTTGTCTTACTTTGGACGCATAAATATTATATTTTCATTCAGTGTGAAAAATGTTGCTTCTTTCTTTGTTTTTTTCACTTCTCTACTTGTTTTTTATGCATTATGATGTCGATGCGTAAATAAATTAATAAAACCGACTTTTTAAAATTATGGTCACTAGTGACATTGTTAATTGACATGTAAAAAATTATATGTTATCCTTGTAAATTATTTAAATTTTATATTAATCATTATCTTTACCTAATCAATGTCTAATACAACATGCAATACTTATTTAAAATTTTAGATTAAAAGAGAGTGTAAAGAATAAACCAATAAAATTACTGAAATACAGCGAGTTAGGTTTTCTATCGAATTTATGATTTCAAATACTTGAATCCAAACAAATCCTCTTTGGCAAAATTAATGGATATTGTATAATAAATGAATTTCTTATGTAAAGGTTCAAGACAATACTCTCACAAGCCTGAAAAACTAGGCACACCTCATTGTGCATTAACAAACACATGCATTGGGTAAAACACGTTTTTTTCAGCTATTTTGAGCTCACTTGCGGAAAAACGAAAATTAGCATAAAACTTAACTCAAGGAAAAAAATCAAAAGAATTGGAAGCAGAATAAACACCAAAATTGAGAGAATGCTAAATCCCCAAACTGGAAAACCGGTAATTGCAAAAGGAGAACAAAAACCTGCAGAATGTGAGAATATAAGCGGGTTTTAGTCGGTTGGGATCAATGCGAAGATCAACTCCTAATAACAATTGAAATCTTCATTCATGAGAAAATTAGCATGAACGAAAGAAAATTAGCACGAGCAGATGCTAGAGAAATGTAGATTAATACAAAGAGTAAATGCGGAACAAGATTGTGCATGCAACTAGTAATGTCAAGGATGTTGAGAGCTTTACAGTCTTACAGATGAGTGAACTTTGAAATTTGTTGAGAACTGTAATCCTAGGATCGAGCATTTGCCACATCACAAAAACCATAACTACTGTAATAGTGAAACACAAATTTTCCCAACTGTAGAGCAATCCATGCACCACATTTTGACTGTTAGATTGGCAGAGGCAATAACTGGAACTCAATAATTACAGCAACTAGGTACTCACAGAAATTGAACACATTGTCTTGACCCTAAGACCAACTATAGAATCCAATGCATGTCGCTTAATTTGCTAGTAGTAGCGGTCAACTCAAGTCATTTAAAACTATTCAGTAATCCAAACATGACCTTTTTTTTTATCGCAAGGGCAATTATAGATGCCAACAACAATTTGTCCTAAAGTAACCATGATAATTAATTACGGGCAACTTTTAAAGAAACAGATTCTCATCATTAGGGATGATAGGAATTTTAAATTATCACGAGGCTATATCTTTGCGATAATGTGTTTGGAGTCCCAGTAAACAGTAGCCAAGTCCAGACTAGTTTGATGCTAACTCTATATTAAAATAACACGTGCACACGCACGCGCACACCGGCACACGCAGCAAATAAACCAGTGCGTGCATTCCCACATCATGTAATTCAAAATTTCAAATACACTTTCTTTCAAATTAGTTGGTTTCATACCTTGCTGGGAGTATATCGGAATTTGACCATCTTTCCAAGAATTGACGGCATAAAAACATTGGTCCAAGATTGCAGCTCTCTGGTAAGAGCAGTAAAAATACACCAGACATGTGTTGTTTCAATCTCAGCTCTTAGGCGCAATTGCTGCTAGAGCATTAGCCTGGGTCGGTGAAAGATTGCCCAAAAGAGGTTGCATTTGATGACCATAAATTGATATAAGGTGAGAGAACGCCCTGCCTATGTAAACCTTAACTTCCGGAGTTTCATCCGGAGAGACAGCAACTTGAGCAAATAAATTAACTAGCTGTGGAACGAAAGATAGTATCTACAAATGAAGAAATTAAATGTTCCTGAGAGTTGGAGATGGGCATATATGGTACAGCATAAAAATAACTGATTGCAAAATAAATACAAGGTATGCACAGAATTGACCCAAAATGATATTAATACCTGAGTATTAGATGATAAAACTAGACTACAGATACAGCCATAGACGGTCAGAGATTCTTCACGATCCTCTTTCAATGGAAGCACTTGCAAGAAAACAGGTAGGACCTGACATACGAAATGAATCAATAGACACATTGTAAAGAAGTCATTATTGAAGTGAGAGGGGTAAAAAACCAACCTGGTTGAGTGGAATCGACTCAGGGTGAGACATTATCATCCTTGCCACTGCACCCGCAGCATTGTCCCTCACCGCATTATCTGGCTCGGATTCTCCAAACAGGGGGTGAAGGCGACTTAAAACATCAGCGTAATATCTTTCGTTCATGTAAGGAGGACAAAGATAGCACTAACATATTCTATCTCACACACAGTCACCGCAGAAGGTCAAAAGGAAAAGAGACGGTTGCTTTGAATGTGAATATAATGAACAGTACAAACCCAATATTAAAATCACTGCTGGAATGGGGAGAAGGCAGCATAAATATGAGCGGAGGAAGGTTTTGAAAATTTAATCCACAACCACACTGTAATGTTTCAGTAGACATCTTCCGTTATATTTCTTAGTGCATTGTTCTCCGAGTGTGTGCATATATGCTGAAAGCAATTTATTACTATGATTCCAGCATGTAGAAGGATACTTCAAGGCAGAGGCACCACCGTTTTTGCACAGCTCGCCCACACAAAATGCTGCATTTCTCCGATTGGTTGCATCAGCTGATCCTAGTTCTTTGAGTACAAGATGCATCACAGCCTAAAAGATAGCAATGGTCTCCATAAATTGATCTCCCTCTAAAAATGAAATTAAAGAAGTTGTGATTTAATTAGTAAAAATTTACATCAACATAGCTAGAAATTGGAGCACCCATATGTTGTGCAACTTCTGCAAGGCTTGCAACAACCATAGTCCTATCTTGTGGTGAGCGTGATGCTTTCTGTAATAGTAATTAACAAAGCCATAAAGAGTGCAACAATAAGAAAGAAGGAATTGGAATTAGATGATTTGCGAATGTTGACCACTAACCGCAAACTTCATCAAAGGTTCAAACAGCTGCGAAAAAATTGGAGCAAATTGAGGACCCATAGCCTTTGCAAAGGCAGGAAGGAGGTCTGAAACTGCATCCATGAGCACTTCATCATGTTCAGTATCCTCCTCCTCAATCTCACCATCTGATTCGATCTGCTGACAAGTAGATTCCTCACGGAGTAATACCAAAGTAGCTTCAACAAGTGAAGGCATGTCTATATTTGGAACATAGAAAAAGGAAGGAAGCATATTAGTTTTCTACGACCAAACATTCAACAAGATATAACGGACAATAAAGTTTCACAACTTACAACGCTCGACAGCCAAGTACCCAAAATCATTAATGATGTCAGCAACGCTCATACAGGCTTGAGCAACAACTTCCTTGTCATCATCTTCCGTCATTGTTTTCACATAGATGTCCATTATAGTATCTGTCCACCAAGAAATCATGGACAACATTCATATAAATGAGATTGGCATAGAAAAATCCTGAGGTTGCAAATATTGAGAGACTCTCACCAAGAACCTCTTTGGTCTTAGTGATTCCTTCCTGCAAAAAAACACAATTCATCATGATAAACATTTGCCCAAAATAACAACAAACAACCAAGGAACCACTAAAATCTATCTAAATCTAAAGTAAAAAAGCTACTTCGACATATTCAAAAAGTCGTACAAGAATAGAAAAACTAAGCAAAGAAGCAATAGTTTTCTCACACGGTAAATCACAAGCTACTCACAGTTGGAACCAGACGCACAGAGATCTTTCATCATAAACAAGTCAATTTCGATTTTCACACATAGATAATGAGCTGAAATTTATTAAAGGAGCGGTTATTCTACACTTACATTATGATTCTGGGATACTGCTTGAATAACTGTCAAAATATCTGCGATCACAATTTAAATCCAAAAGTAAGACCTGAGATCCAATATAAGCAGATAATGGATAGATAAAAAATATCACAAGAGATCACCAGCCTAGAAACTCAGTTGACAGCTAAAACAATCACAAGAGGATTAGATAAGGAACATATATAAATGCAACAATGCATATCGAGTTCAGACAAGCCAATGAACAAATAAACGGAGAACCACAACCATCTACCGCAATCTAGAGAAAGCCATCAAAGCCAGCAGGCATATATTGCAATGAAAACATTAATAACTTCTTGTTACAATCATACTGTCATGCATACACATTCTACAAGAAAATGGGCATCTCAACAAATACGCTTTTAATTATGATATTTTAATGTTAATTTATATATAACATAAATATCAGAAATCAGTATTGTCTTTCACAGTAAATGTACAAGGGAGATTTGGTTTTGAGCAATGAAATACTAGGCAAGGCCCTCCTAAGAGTTCTTCAGCATGCCAACAATTACATAAATAAGCTTGTCAGGAATTGTCTACGGATAAATGCGCCAAGCATGAGAATGGTTAGATCCATTTACTGAAGCATAACACGTCAGATGATAAGAGACGTACATCTCAGGCATTGTCACTCACATTTCAATGAAGTTATTGCTTGAAGCCGAACATCCTCGTGAAAATAAGTAGAATGTCTAACCAAAATCTTCAGGGTCTCCTCTATGTACCTTTTAAATACAAATTAAGGTATCCAGATATCATAAATATGTCTCAACATTGAATCTGGAAAAGTTGAACATTTTTATAAAAAAAAAATCAATAAGGATACGGAGCGTAGTAAATCTTTGTGTGCAGAGCAAATAAGCCAAGAGCCTGAGTAGCAGCTGCTTTTTCATCCAAAACACCAGTTCTCACACTGATATTACGAACTCTTGGTTCATCGTGCGCTTCTTCATCAGATGATA
Organism: Henckelia pumila; assembly: GCF_033568475.1. NCBI lineage: Eukaryota > Viridiplantae > Streptophyta > Magnoliopsida > Lamiales > Gesneriaceae > Henckelia > Henckelia pumila. Next base: position 186,071,976 of record NC_133123.1, on the reverse strand, counting down.
CACCGCCAAATCCGCTGACATTTTCATCCTCGTCAGAATCATCAACATCCACAGCAGAGCCATCATCAAGGTTGCAGGAGGAGAATGCCAGAGGAACTACATGATGAAGGTACTGTACAAATAGGGATAGCGCATTTTTTTATGTCATATTTATAAGCACATAAGACGATTAATGCAAGATGGAATACCTGAGCAAATGCATCACCTAAGAGTTCAGCCACATTGCTGAAGAATCCATGGGTGTACTCCCGAAGCTCACTGAAATCTAACCCGAAACCCTGTACTACTAAACCCTAAATCAAATGTCTCAAAATGATCATTTCTGCACATTGTGAAGCAACAAAGTACATACCGATATTGCAGCTTCAATGAAGGGGGGCAATATTGGTTCCATTCTTGCCTTCCCAACAGACATTGCAACTATTCCAACCAACTCAGTAGCCCTTGCTCGCGATCGGAGGTCCTCATCATTTGTAAGCACCATGAAATTTTTCATCAACTCAAGAACCCTTTCAGCATATGGAACAAAAGCTTGTTCTGCAGCAGTTGCAACTGAACCAATTGCAGACTACAATAACATACAAAGGATTTTAAAAGTCAAGAGTTACCTAATCAATTTGAAGCATAATATTACTCATGAAAATGCCTTGAAGTCATACCATGCATGTTTCCTGCAAATTACGAGGACTACTTTGGAGTGCAGTAAGTAATTTTCCCATCAAAGGATCCAGAAAAGGAAGAATTTCCTCACCCATGTTCTCACAAAATGCTGCCAATGCATAATATGACTTCTCCTGCGAAAAAAGTAAAAAGTTGTCAAATTAAGCAAAGATACAAATAATACAATGTAATATAGGTGTAATACAGGTGGCATCAAATGGACACCTTGACTTCATCAGATGCATCTTCTAGGGCATTCAATATAGAAGGAAGAACTGTTGCATAATGTGATACTATCTCAGGCTGCAAATGCTCAGCAAATTGACCAAGCGCAAAGGATGAAGCCCCCCGTACCATTTGCTCGGGATCCCTAAGAGCTCCCAAGATAACACGAAGAACAGGCTCCAATTTGTTTTTCATCAACTCTAAACAACCCTCTGATACAACACCTAACGCGGTAACCGAAGCTTCCCTAAACTTTGGATTGGCATTCTGACTGCTTAAAGAAGCAAACTCAAAAACAGGTGAAAATACTTGCTTTGGAAGATTTATAGCCATGGTATCAATAACTTCTGCAGCAGCTCGGTCTGGTGCTAGATCATCATCTTCTTCGTTAGTCGATTCTGCAAGTAACGGACACATAATTTGCAGGATTGGTCCAACCAGCTTGTACTTTTTTAGGGAATTGGACTTATATTTTGCAAGCCATGAAATTATTTGAATAGCCTAACATAATGGAAAAGGGGGAAAACAAAATGTAATTAAAGAACAGATCAGAAAAATAACCAATTCATTTTTCATAATTCAAAATTATCACCAAAGCGTGAAATTCTGAGAAATCAGGAAAAAATATGGTAGTTCACACTGCTAACCTGATGGCGAGTGTTAGATTCCAGATTAGGACTTGCACAAACTTCAAGAGAAAATTGAACAATAGCTTTGACAGATTCCCCAAGAAGAGGAGCTGGAGACTCAATTAGCTCGTCAAAAATCTCAAAAGCAAGTACAGCAACATCCTCTTCCCCAGAAGCAAGGCATTGCCTTGACACATTCAAAATGCTGGGAATAAACTCTCGAAACTTGATCTGCAGGTAGGCCGTTGGAGCATTAGCCAAAGAATGCCACAATGAAGGGGTACGTTGAAATGGACAGACCATCCTATCAACTCAGCTTAATGCAGATCATCCATTTTCATTTTCAGTAAGGTAAGAAAACACAATTATGGCAAGCCTAAGATGAGATGATCGCTGAAACATTACCATCAACCGCAAGAGAATTTTAAATTGCAGTAATGTACTAGATCTAACATTTAATTTAATTATACTACAAGAGTGAATCTGTAAGAGGTTGATGCAGAGAACAAAATCACTCACCACTTCTGTCTCATCATGAGTGAACTCCATAAAAGAACCAACGGCCCTGATGCAACAAAATGCACCATGTTTAATCAATGCTCATTCTAGTTCTAGAGAAAAGTGCAATGATCAAACAATTATTCAAGAAAATCTTTACTTGAGAGCAGCAACTCTAACACGATTGCTGGTCTCATCTTGTAGGCATTTTAGTAGCAGAGCCTGTAAATCTGTAAAATATGGTCGAAACGAATTCCCAATTGTTTCTGTCAAGGAGCTGAAAAGTATCAACGCCACCTTGAATCATAAAAAAGCAAGAAAAAAACATTACTTGGCCTTTTATACTCAGCATGCATATCTATTGTCAGTAAGACTTTATGCTCAACATGCATATCTAATGTCGGTACACCGTGAAATAACTTTCTGTATTACACCTATATACACACACACACACAGAAAAACTCAAATTGGAAAGATTAAGCATATATACAAAAGAGATAGCCCCTCTTTCTGTCTCTCACTTAGAGTCTTCCATGGAAACATGATTTAACATTTTCGAAAGACGACCACATCTCCCAGTAACATATGTGAAAAACTAATTTCAGGGTCCACATGTCAGTAAAATGTAAAATAGCAGGAATCCCTATATCTTAATCATATTTATGGATAAAACGATCAATCAGTTCTCTTTTAACAAACGAAGACACCATTTCCAATAGTATCAGGCTATCAGCTCATTTGCTGAACTACTTATTAGCTGGCAACACCACTCACCACTGAGATGCGTAACTTATGAAAGTTCGTGATTTCATGATCATCATATTATACCGCAAAAGGATGAAATCAGGCTCTAATTTCCTATTTGTTCGGCAAGTCAACACAATTAGACCACCTGGAGCCCCCTCTTCTTTTTATTCTTAAAGCTCTCTTCTTGAGACATGTCCCTAGCACACAGTACAACTGTTCAGAAAAAAACTAACCAAAATGGACGGTAAGAAGGGGACCCAATGTCTCTCTAGCAGTCTATAGCCTAAAATAGCTACGAGCTAATGTGAGGAGACCGGTCACACTTCATATCAGTTTAGAACTACTACATAGAACAGTGGATTAGGCTGAATCCTAAGGGCATTCATCATAGGATATTAGGAAAGTCTTTCAAGATAAAGTACACTTCTTAGAAACGGTGGCTCACTCTTAGACAGTTAACTGTGTCACCTCTTAAAATTTATACAAATTGCTGATAGTAGCATTAAAAAATAAGGAAATATGAAGAAAGAACGGAGAGTAAAACTTACTTCTCTGTGCTCTTCCTGAGCGCTCTGACTGCATTGGAATAGAAATGGCAACAAATCTGGCCATTCTCCAGATGGGACTGCATACTTTGCTATGATACTAACTACATTTGCGCTAGCTCGCCTCACTGGTGCACTGCAAAACCATAGAAAAACAATCATCTGATCATCAGATTCAGAATCTGCAAATGATGTTCAACACCAAAAATAAATACCAACTTGAAGCAAAATTTGATTTGTGGAAGACACCAAAACCCTCTAAATTTTACACAGGTTGAGAATACAAAGCACGTCCAGTGTGTCTTGGCATCAACACACAGGACTTTGAACCAAATTCATAAAGATTGCCGAAATTCTGCCTATCAGCCTACAATCATTAAAAATCAAGAATTATGTGGCACAACACGCACCAAATTGAAGAGCGGTCAGCATAATTATCTTCAACAAAACAAACAAAGGAAATAATAAGTAGCAGCTGTATCATTTACAAACCTATGCTCCACGGTGATGCTTTCAATTAGTGACTGCTTGACTACCTGGCGGAGCTGCGGAGAGAGCTTGCTCCAATGCCCAGTAATCTTCTTGCGGAGGAGAACGGCAGCAAGCTGGCGGACATTGGGGGTCTTAGCGGTGCGGAGGTGATGGACTAGTGCTGGAACCACCTGCGGATCCTTGGAAAGCCGCTTAATCTGATCTTCCGCCTGGCGCCGCGCATCGTTGTCCGGCATCAAGAACTGAATGAGCAGAAGTTCCAGCGACTGCGCCATTTGCAAAATCACTGCTTTATCTCGGAGTGAGAAGAGGCTGGAGACAGAAAATGCGGAACCCTAGGTGGAGAGGAGAAAAGGCGAGGGATTTTTGTTTGCGTTATATACAAGGGAAGGGAGTGACAGACGGCGGCGCTGGGGAATGCTGTGGGGACTGTTTTCCAGTTTTCCCTTCCGGGCCGGGCTGATTCAATGATTTCTTTTAACCAAATATCGACAAATATTTATTTTTGGGTAATTTTATTTATTTTTATAGTAAATAAAAAATATTTTGATAAATGAACTTTTGGTAATGGCTCAATTGGTACGTATATGTTCATTTACGTTCAAATTTTGATAAAAATTAATTTACATAACTATTTTATATAATTTAAATTTAAATGTATTTTGTTAAATTATGACCTAATTTTTGTACGAAGGGGCTTTTGACTAGGGATGTAAATGAGCCGAGCCGAACAGTATCAGCTCGAGCTCGAGCTCGGCTCGTTTGATAGAAATAAGTTCGATTCGAGCTTTTTTCATAAGGCTCGGGCTTGGCTCGTTTAGTATATATAAAAGCTCGGGCTCGGCTCGAGCTCGGCTTGGGCTCAGCTCGTTTATCATATTAAAGGAGCCTGAATCGAGTTCGGCTCGTTTTCAGGCTCGTTAAAGAGCTCGTTAAGCAAGGATCGTTAGCAGGCTCGTTAAGAAAGCTCATGCTGGTTTTCTGGCTTGTCAAACATATAACAGAGCTTGAGTTTGATTTTTTTTCGATTATAACTTTTCTATCAAATTGGCTATAACTTTATTTATAAAGTTACCATGATCCAAAACTTCAACCTCCAACACAGCCCAATTCGAAAAATCCACAAATTTCATTTATCAAAGTTTTCGGTCTTTATGAATTTACAATATCATTACTAACTACTCAAGTCGTGATATGTCTTGAAATCTCCGAATTTATTATAGATCAAATTCTAGATGGAAATTTCAACCATAATCCTTCGACTGCTTTCAACTTGTACAAGCTCAATGTGTACTATCCTATGCTATATAGTATTTTAAAATATTTTTAAAAAACCACCACACTATTATTTTTTATAATGAGATATAAGCAATATTACTTATGATACGATCTGCCCGTATATGAAATATTTTATTTAATGATATTATATAACTTTATTAAAATATTGTGCATATATACATATATTGAGTTAACAAGTTATAACTCAACAAATTTAATTTAGATAATTTCACAACTTCTTTTAACTAGTTTTTTTAATATCATTCATCTATCACATATAGTTCTAATTCTCGTAAGACATTTTAAATAAAAAATTTATTTCAGTTCTTTAAAAAATGTATTGATTGGATTGTCATTCATTAGTAATATTGCACAAATAGATATTTTATTATTCTGTTTTTAAGAGAATTTTAATACAATGGTTTTAAAGTTCAAATAAAAATATAAATTATGGCTACATCTTATATATTGTAAATTCATCTTTATTTCAACAAAGTATTATGTTCTAATCATGTCATTTGCATTAATATTAATATTTTTATTTGTTCACTCAAACTCAAACTAGATAAAGCCACATAAATTACATGAACATATTCGTGAGCCTCCGAAACGAGCCAAACTCAAGCTGGAGCTCGTGAGCCTCCTAAAGGAGCCGAGCTCGAGCCCATACTAGCGAGCTTCCTAAACGAGCCCGAGCTCTGGCTCCCAAGCCTATTAACAAACATGTTCGCGAGCTCGCGAGCCGAATGTCCTTAAGCTCAATCTCGGCTCGTGAAAATTTTTGAGCTCAAAATCAAGCTCGGGCTCGGCTCGATAAGCTTATCGAAAAAGCTCGAACGAGCTTTCTATCGAGCCGAGCTCCGAGTAGCTTGTGAACCGTTCGGTTTGTTTACATCCCTACTGTAGTAACCCAAATTCCATTTTAAGATAATAATATGGTAAACATGATTAAGGGTCAGTAATTAACCAATTCCGGGACTTAATCGGAATTCAGAATTAAGAATTGGGTTTCCAAAATTTTGGCCAGTTCGGACGGTCTGAAGAGGACTTCGGACGATCCGAACTTAGCAAACCGGTGGCTTCAAGAAGGGCATGTTGACTTCGGAGTTAAGGCACGTTCGGACGGTCCGAACCAGGATCGGACGACCCGAACTCCCTTGAACCAAGCAGGCAGGATTACTCAGCCATGGATTTTGACAAGTGTCGGATTTAGAACACTTCGGACGGCCCGAAGTAGCGATCGGATGGTCCAAACTCGACGTTTTTTTGCATGCAGGCGTTGAGCTGGATCGGACGATCCGAACCTGAGTTCGGAGGCTCCGAACTTGACCAAAAATTTTCTTATAAATAGGGCTCTCCGGAGTCATAATTTGATACGAATTCCCGAGTTTTCTTCTTCAGTTATATAGTGTGAGACATAGACTTGAGGGTCCTATCGGTTATTACAGAGGTTCTAGAATAACCAAGGTGTGGTTATAGTCATCCGGGACTAGTGACTTCAAAAGCTTACTACGGATGAAGGTATGGTCCGAGAATTTATTTAAGTTTTGGGAGTACTTATTAGCTTAGTTAAGACTTATAGAACTTGTGTAGTGATATGGTGAACTTTTGAATATAGGCTTGGAACCTAAGATCCTACTAGACTTGTAAAAGAGTGGGTGCCCGGTTAGCGAACTTGTGGCTAAGGGCTTTTGTGACTCTATGTATAAACAATATTTGTTTAATATAATTTACATTCATTAATGACATTCTCTTTGTCTTTCTTCATATTGTTATATTGTGATATACTATTGATGTTTTGATAAAGACCTTGAATATACTATAGTGTAAGTAAGATGAGATAGTGAATAAATAGATATCACTATTATGAAACACATCTTATAGTCACTGTATATTCTAAACAGTTCCTAGTCAATTGAGCCGTCCGCTAATAAGGATAAGGATCGCTCGAGATTGAGACTAGCATTTGTGATGCCAAGTACCACGTTTCATTGGTAATGGACATGGAGATGTTCAAAGCATGCAAATGGATATTCATATGATGAATGATCGAACTACCCTATACGGACTTTCCAAGTGGTTATCACTTATCGAGTGGATAAAGTCCGCGGTTTTGGTTGTATACCATTAGTCCTTACTACTTGAAACATCATTGAGACTCTATATGCTAGTACTGTACTTTGACTCGTTTACCGACTCTATTGGGGTCATCAGGTGTCAGGATTGGGTACAGTTACGACACATATAGGAGTCGATGCTTTGTTGTCAAGGATTCACCACATACTTGCGAGTGTGGATATCCTATGCGATCTGAGGAGATATTAGTGTGACGAATCTCTGGCCAGAGTACATGATGTGTTTTAGGTTACTCGGTTTTCCTAGTAACACATACGATGTCACTATTTGATCTCCAAGATGTAATGCATAGTTATCGAATCTCGAACGACTCTCGATGCACCAATGGTTGTTGATTCGATCGGGATATATGAATGAAGGGACCGTACTGTACGCTAACCAAAATCTACTGGTTCTTGCAGGCACTATCAGTGATACCTAGGGAATCATGGGGCGATGTTGCTAGACGCTCTTACCATGATTCGTTGGGCAAGTCGAAAATTGTTGTTCCGAGTCACAAGGAGTTGTGAGCCCACGGCTAGCTGTATCCCTGAACCATTGAGGGTCACACAAGTAATGGATTACTAAACCCCGTTGAGATAGTTAAATTTAAAGAGTTAAATTTAATGAAAGAGAAGTTGGACTTTTTAACTAAAAGGGAGTGAAATTTCCTAAAATGACATAGGGATGGGCATTTTTGGAAATCACTGAATTCGGATTCAGAAAAATTATCTTGACTTTAAAAGGTGCAGAAATGGTTTCTGTGCACATTGGTAAAATCGGTTTATCAATCGGAGTCATGATGAATTTTATATTAATTTCTATAACAACGGGCTTGACTTGTTGGGCTTAAGTTATGGATTGTGGGCCCTAAGGAGTTAGAGTCCTAATACAATTATAACTTAATCTAGTCTAGAAATTATCTATAAATACATGTGTATTGTTCGAAAATTGACACAATTCATTCTAGCAATTTTCAAAATTCACATAAAATAATTCAAGGGGATTTTCGAAAATCCTCTGTCCCTTTTGAGAAAATTCGGTCTGTGATTTTTGTGAAAAATTACATTCCGAATTAACAGATCAAATCTATTTATTCTCATCGATAAACATCTGATAGATTTTTAGTGCAATCAATCAGAGGGTTTCTGTTTTCTGTTCGTGGACCTTATTCCGGAGATTGATCGTGAAGCCATCGGTTCCCGGGATATACAAGAAGAGCAGATTAAATTCTGTTGGTGTCCATAATCAAGCCGTTGCTTGAAGAGGTAAAATATTATTAATTGTGATTATTATTATTTTACTTGCATAATTTAATCGTAAAGTTTTGATACCCATGATATGGAATCGTTCCATATATAAAAATAAAATTTTTAAACTTTCGCTTCACCGGGTATCAATTCTTAATTGATCTGAACACGTGTTTTTCCAACACTTGAACTAGCCTATAAGTACGTACACATTGACTAAGATTGCTAGCGAGTATACATGTTTATATATTGCATTTATTTGGCATTATTATGTGGCATGATGTATGTTTTACCTCTTTCTATATTCATATATCATATGCACATATACATTGAGCCTATACCTTGTTATACCTGATTATAGAGCCGCTCAGCTCTATACTCGATAGTCTGTCACTGAGGTACCACGACGGCAGAGACATGTATGTCTGACTACTCTGGTGTACTAGACGAGTGTGGTTGCACCCAGAGGTTGATCCGTGCGGTGGCAGCACTCATGTGGCGCCGGTACTGAGCATGACTTTTCAGATGACCCTTTACCAGTCATCATATTGCATGCATCATATATATATGTTGACTCATGTTTATGTACTGGGCGTTAGCGCTCACGTCCTAGTTATTATCTTGGACACCCTATTTCATGGGGCAGGTCGCAGGATGGACGGAGCCGGTAGATCGAGGCAGGACAAGGGAGCCGGAGCTTTACAGAGGATTTTATACATCAGGATTTGTTTAGCTGTATAAATATTTTAGACAATTTTATTTTAAACTTTTCGATATGGTTGTATCACTACAGTATTAAGCCTGGATATGTTTTACTAAGCTGATATGTAAATAATGGATTATGTTTCCGCACGTTTTACTCTGTTAAGCATTTTTGTTTTATTAAGTTTAATGCATGCTATTAGTTGCCAGTTAGTAGGTGATTCAATGCAGGGTCACTACTCCTACTTTTGACATAACTAATATTAAATATTTTTAATATTCCCCTCGTAAGATGATATTACAGCCAAATCATTATTACTTATTTGGATATGTTATCAACAATAATTGTTTTTATTTGAGCTTTTTGTTAGATTCAATGACATTTTGAGTTAATTAAAATATTTTAATTACTATTTATTTGAATTATTTTAAAAACACACAAAAGGAAAAATTTGCAAAGTATAAAAAAAAACGTATATAAATAATTTTAAATTTTTAATAGAAAAAATTAGATACTTTTTAATTTTCTAAATATTTAAAATCAATTTTCAATTCTGCCATGTTATTATTGATATATTTTCTATAGAGTAATTGAAATTTTCGATTAATTAACCCAAAAAATGATTTTTTTAAATCATAATTACTATTTATTTGAATATGTTTTAAAAAATATCATGGAAATTTTGCAACGTTTGCAAAAATTAACTAAATAAAAAATATAAGGGCAAACTTTAAATAAAAGTGGAATAAGGAAACTACCATAAACAAAAGTGGAATAAAGGCATATTGGTAATTGGTTATCGGAATCAGGGGTGGGCACGGGTCGGGTACCCTGCTAGTCGGATAGTGTAAAAAACCGAACCGACAACTAGTCGGGTACCCGATTAAGTCGGGTTCGGGTCGGGTCGGTTTCGGGTTTCTTATTTTTAAAAAAATAAATTAAACAAAATGGAAAAAAACACTACAAATAAATAATTACATTAAGCACCAAGAAAGTATGTCAAAATCTAGGATTGAACAATTCACCAGCTTGATGTTATGAATGTGATGAAAATTTATTTTCATGGCAAAGACACCAAACTAATGGGCTACTGGGCTTATTTATCCAATTCCAAAGTCCAAACCAAATAAACAATAGCCCATATAATTTTTTTTAAAAATATATTAAAAATAATAATATTAGTCGGGTACCCGATCGGATATTTCAGGTAGCATAAGACTACCCAAACCCGAACCGACTAAATATTAATCGGGTTCGATTACTACCCGAACCCGATTAAAAACCCGAACTACCCGATTTTTGTACCCGATCGGGTTCGGGTCGGGTCGAGACCCGAACTACCCGAACCGATTTCCCACCTCTAATCGGAATCCAGGATTCTGTATAATTTTTTATTCATAAATCCATGTCCAGTGAGGGACTTATTTTCTAATTTAAATAGTGTCATAGGCTTCGGGATTTGTGGGAGTTGCCCAAAACAGTGTTTTTAGAACCGGATTGGACCAACCGGTTCGACCGAGAATCGGTCGCTGGTCCGGTCCGAAACTCCTCCAAGAACCGGAAAATCGATCAAAATCGGTCAAGAACCGGTTGGACCATCAATAACCGGGAAACCGACCGGTTGAACCGGTTTTTCGAATTTTTTTACTTTTTTTTGAATATTTAAATTTTTTATTTTTAAAACTTTAAATTTAATACTTTTTATATTTATATACATGATTATTTTGAATTTGCACTTCATTAAAAAAATTATTTTAATAATTATTGGTTTTTTTAAAATTAAATAATTCATTATTTAAATAATTTATAACTATAATTGACATTTTGAATATATTTACATATTTATTTAGATTTCAAACTATGGCAAATATATATTTTTTGTCTATATATATATATATATATATTGAGTTTTTAAAATTCAAAATATATTATTTATTATATTATATAAACGGTTTTCAGATTCGACCATCCGGTTAAAACGGTCCGACCGGTTGGACCGTTATTTTAGGTAGACCGGTTCGATCACCGGTTTGATTATAAAAACACTGGCCCAAAAATGAGACAAACAAGGGTTTACACATCTATCATGCTCTAATCCATTACACTAAACGCACCCATAATGTTTTTTTAAACCATTAATAATGTTTTTTAAAAAAAATAGCCTTCTTTATTAAAGATTATAAAATATAGTTTTTTATAGTTTGATAATCCTAAAATATCCTTTCTTTATTTATTTACATCATCTTAATAAAAAATTACAACTTAGGCTTCATTTGGAAGCGCGGAAGGAAAAGAAGGGAAGAGAAAAGAAAAGAAGGAAAGAGAAAGGGAGGAAAAAGAAATGAAGTATTTTTTTGTTTGGGAGTTGGAGAAAGAAAAGAAAAGAATAGAAACGATATTTTTTGTTTGGTAGTTGAAAGATAATGGAAAGAAAATAGTAAATAATGTATTGACTTGACTTTTATAATCTTCAATCTTTTTAGTCCTAGTTACATGCTTGATATTATATAATATCAATCAATAAATTTATCATCATGAACAAACTCATGAAATATCCAATTCTATACAATATAGAGAAAATAAATAATATTTACAAACTTATTCGTAAAAAAGGCTTTTGTAGCAAAAAAAACTAACACAATTCCTACACATTCGAAGTCAAATGATGTAAAAACTAACATAATTCTTAGTCAGTCAAAATAATTTTCTATCAAGATTGAGAATCCAGCATCAACTTGTGCAAAATATTCTTGTGCCTTTCTGTTGGGCATCCAAAAAAGGTTCTATCTTTATCTGGATTTTTAGTAAGGATGAAAAGACTCTTACACTCTAGACTAATTTAATTAATAGAGAAAAAAAATAAGGGATTTTCGAAAAATATTTCCATGACTTGTTTGAAACTATTAAAAAGCCAACCTGTCACAAGCAGCAGTTCAAACAAATAAAATAAACACCGGATAAAATCCGAATCAGAATACCACAAAATAAAAGTAAGTTAACCCCGCTTGATGCGGTACGACAGGTGGATAAGTTTACATGCCAAAAGATCAAAAGCAGGGAAGACTCATCCTGCGAATAACTGTAAATGTTTAAAATACTAAGATTCATTATTACATATCATCAGAGTTTGCAGAACTAAAAAAAAATAGCAACGGTCAAGGGCCTGCACCACCAGTGGCCTCACCATGGGGATCCTGCTCCTTAGTACCTAGGAAATCGTACTCACCTAAAAACAAATAAGTGGAGTGAGTCTAAAAGACTCAGCAAGAATACGGGGGGGAGGGGGGAGGGATAACGAGTACTATATAAATACATGCACACACAGATTTAAAATAGCTGATACTAAAAGTACTTTTGTTTTGTGCCCCTAACTTTAAACAAAAGTAGACTTCAAAATAAAAGAGAGAACATGAATGAAACATATGCATGACTAAGTCTAGCATTATCACTGTAACTGCAAAAAAAACTATACTGAAGCATAAACATGAAATATCTTGGCGAACTTAGATCTTTGAGTTGTGACCCTGTGGTTTCGATCATGTTCATGGCTGCAGTGCACTATGCTGCAAGGAAGTTATGATATCACCCAAACTCGTCTTGCCCTATGATTGGTAAGGGAGGCCAAGATTTCTCTTAACCCCACACATACACGTGTATATTTGGTAAGGTAGGCCAAGACGTCTCTCAACCCCACGCATACACATCCTTTGGTAAGGTAGGTCAGAACGTCTCCCAACCCCACACATACACGTCATTTCTATAGTCGCAATCATTTTACTTCATTCGCAAAAGTTATTTTCCTTTGTTCTAGATTCTGGGACTTAGCATGCATATGCAAATGTTGTGCACTTGAAAATATTTACTCAATGATCATGCGAGAGACTCAAATGTGAAAGAACGGGATGGTGAATTAAGAGACAACCAAAAGATGGGAATCTATGGCCTTGAACTCACACTTAGAATCATTCAAGCGCTTCACCTATTAAAACCCATAACTCGCTCCATTCTCATTCAAAATGGGTTCCGCTTGAACCGAAATCCTCCACACACTTAAAACTAAACATAGGAGTGATTCTCGATGTATTAATACCTTTACAACCATTCTATAAAGTCCCAATTCCGGACAGCCTCCTCCTAGGACTAAAATTCTGCAAACCATGATTTATATTCCTAGAACTTGACCAAATTCCTAGTCGAATAAATTTCCTTTTGAACCGACATAACCCCGACATCGAAGACCAATTTCCAGCCTTGAGCCCATATCAAAATTTCACTTCTAACCTTGCCTTAAACACATACTCCTGGACAGCCTTGACACCCATAAAATTCTGCACAAGCCTCCCCCTTATGCTCAAACAAAAACTTAGTCACAAGACCCCCAAGCTCCAAGCCACTAGTCTAGGTTCAAGCCCAACTTTTAAGCTCATCTTAACCCTTAGAAACTCCCCTAAACAGCTCAAACTCAGTTCATTAAGGCAACCAAAACCGAGCCCCAAGAATAATCTAGGAATTTCGAAGTTCCTCCAAACCAATCCCAAGCACCACTTCAAGCCAATCTAGACACTACCATGTGAACTACTTATCACCCATGGTAGTCCCTAATTCACCATCCAACTCAACACAACAAACAACAAAATTTTGAACCACATGTTAAGCATTTTCCTGAAAATTCGAACTCCACATGCTAGGCAAAAATAAACTGGGCATTCGAACATCAAGCCAATATGGAAATCTGAAATTTTTTTAACATCACAAGGATTTCATGACAACACCAATCAAGAGAATAATCTCATTCTATAAACCATGATAGTGAATACCGATCCAAGATGAACAAAGGTTCTGAAAAAAAAAGAAAATTCAAAAGAGGAATAGGGCATCAGTATATATTTCGAAAAAAAGCATATAATACACACAAGTTGAGCTAATCTACAAAGGGAAAACAAGGAATCCATATCCTTGCCTTAAATAGAAAAGAAATGAAATGAGGAGCTCGAAGAAGCTGGAGTCAAGCTGGAGGAAATGAAGGGAAGCTCGCACAGCTCGAGCTGGAGGTGAGCTGCGACGGCGCTGTTGGCTGGCCTAGCTGATGGTGGTCATCGGCGGGAAAGGTTGGAGGAGGAGTTAAGATGTCGATGAGATTGGAGGAGAAGAAATGAAATGTGTCGTGAGGTGTGTGTGTGTGGGTGTAATTTGGGGGCAAGGGTTACATTTAAGTTTAAGGAAAATGTTTGAATGAATAGGTATAGAAAAAAAGTGCTTCCCACTAAATAGCAACTAAGTGATAAATTAAATGGCACTAAATAAAACACAAGCTAAAAATTCCAAATTTAAAATATGAGATTTGACTTTACTAGTCTCGAAAATTAAAAAAATGCTAATTTTTCGCAAAAGTTGAAAATAATAATAAATCCTAATGCCCGGGAAAAGAAAATGTTTAGGCAATTAATACCGAAAATTAAAATAGTTAAAATTATAAATATTAAAAATAGATTTAGGCATGAAACTCTAATTAAGGAAATTTTAGGCATCACAATTCCTCCCTTCCTAATATGGAATTTCGTCCTCGAAATTTAGGACTTACCAAAGAGCTCTGGGTAACGAGTCCTGATATCAGCCTCTGCTTCCCAAGTGGCCTCTTCATCCGAATGGTTCTGCCATCTCACTTTGATCATCGGAATCGACTTGTTCCGGAGTCTCCCCTCCTGTCTATCCAGAATTCGGATGGGCCTCTCCTCATACGTCAAGTGAGGAGATAACTGAAGAGGTTCCAAACTGAGCACATGAGATGGATTTGAGATTTACTTCCTCAACATCGACACATGGAAGACATTATGGACTCCATCCAAGTTAGGTGGCAAGGCCACTCTATAATCCAATGCTCCTACTCTGTCCAATATCTCAAAGGGTCCTATAAACCTTGGTGCCAGTTTCCCTTTCTTCCCGAATCTCATTACACCCTTCATAGGAGCTACTCGGACAAACACATGGTCTCCCACCGAGAACTCCAAGTCTCTCCTCCTATGATCGGCATAACTCTTCTACCTGCTCTGTGCAGTCCTTATCCTATCATGGATCTTGGCCACAACTTCGACAGTCTGCTGAACAATCTCGGGCCCCAACTCTGACCTCTCACCAATCTTGGTCCATAAAACTGGTGATCTACCCGGTCTCCCATATAGTGCCTCGTAAGGCGTCATACCAATGGTTGCCTGATAGCTGTTGTTATAAGCAAACTCCACCAACGGTATCCTCGACTCCCAACTATCCTAGAAGTTAATGACGCAGGCTCTCAGAAGATACTCTAGGATCTGAATCACTCTCTCGGACTGTCCATCCGTCTGAGGGTGAAAGGTAGTGCTAAACAAAAGCTTCGTACCCAAAGCTGCATGAAGACTCTTCCATAAAGTCGACGTAAACCGCGGATCTCTATCAGACACTATGGAAACAGGAATACCATAAAGCCTGACTATCTCCCGGACATACAACTCCGCGTACTGAGTCATAATGAAGGCCGTCTTCACTGGCAAGAAATGCGCAACTTAGTGAGATGGTCAACAATAACCCAAATAACATTCGAACCTCTCACTGTCCTCAGCAAGACAATAACAAAATCCATGGTAATATTCTCCCATTTCCACTCGGGAATGGGGAGTGGCTTAAGAAGTCCAGCAGGTCTCTGATGTTTTGCTTTGACCTGCTGGCATGTCAAGCATTCTGATACAAAGCGGGCTATATCACGCTTCATACCTGGCCACCAATACAACTGCTGAAGGTCCTGATACATCTTCGTACTGCCTGGGTGAATAGAGTACGGCGACGTATGTGCCTCTACCATGATAGTAAACTCGTAGAGAATCACCTACGGGCACCCAAAGTCGGCCTCTAAACCTCAAAATCCCATCTACCACTAAGTACAGACCACTGTCTTTCTCCTCAGCTCTCTCTCTCCACTTTTCCATCTGCTCTTTAACTGCTTGAGCCATTCTGATACGGTCAAATAATGTAGTCTGCACTGACAAAGCTGACAATCTGGGAGCTCTACCCTTGGCATAGAACTCCAGTCCGAATCTCTGAATCTCATCTTGCAACGGCCTAGACACCGTCATAGAGGCAATCACTACTGCCTTCCGGCTCAAAGCATCAGCGACTACGTTAGCTTTACCCGGGTGATAGCTAATATCGCAGTCATAATCTTTCACCAACTCTAACCATCTCCGTTGCCTTATATTTAATTCTTTCTGGGTGAAGAAATACTTAAGGCTCTTATGGTCCGTGAATATCTTACACTTTTCTCCATAGAGATAGTGTCTCCAGATCTTAAGAGCAAACATTACTGCTGATAACTCCAAATCATGAGTAGGGTAGTCCTTCTCGTGCTCCTTCAATTGCCTAGAGGCATATGCAATGACTCTATCTCGCTGCATAAGAACTGCTCCAAATCCCAACTTGGAAGCATCAGTGTAAACCACGAAATCACCTTGCCCTGATGGCATGGCTAACACTAGTGCCGACATAAGTGCCTCCTTTAACACCTCAAAGCTCTCTTGGCACTTCGGGCTCAAAACAAACTTAGCATTCTTCTTAGTCAATGCTGTCAAGGGCACCGCAATGGATGAAAAGCCCTTGATAAACTTCCTGTAATAACCGGCCAATCCGAGAATACTGCGAATCTCCGATGCATTTCTAGGTACTGACCACTCCTTAACTGCTTGAACTTTGGAGGGGTCTACCTCAACACCTCTCTCGAAAATGATATGACCCAAGAATGCTATTCTCTCCAGCCAAAACACACATTTGTCGAACTTAGCAAACAACTGCCGCTCTCGGAGCACCTCTAGAACCGTCCTCAAATCCTGCGAATGTTCTACTCTATCTTTTGAGTAAATGAGGATATCATCAGTGAAAAAAATGAAAAACTGGTCCAAGTATTGCTGAAACACGCGGTTCATAAGATCCATGAATAATGCGGGCGCGTTCGTCAACCTGAACGACATCACAAGGAACTCGTAGTGGCCATAACGAGTCCTAAAAGCTGTCTTGAACACATCTGACTCCTTAACTTTCAACTGATGATAGCCGGAACGGAGATCAATCTTTGAAAATACAGAGGCTCCTTGCAACTGATCAAAGAGATCCTCAATTCTGGGAAGTGAGTACTTGTTCTTTACCGTCACTCCATTCAATTCTCGGTAATCTATGCACAACCTTAGACTCCCGTCCTTATTTTTCACAAAGATTACCGGTGCGCCCCACGGAGAGAAACTAGGGCGTATGAACCCTTTGTCAAGAAACTCTTGAATCTGCTCTTTCAGTTCTTTCATTTCCGTAGGAGCCCATCTATATGGTGCCTTAGAAATTGGCACAGTACCGGGTACCAGGTCAATAGAGAACTCAACCTCTCTATCAGGCGAAATGCCTGCAACATCACCTGGAAAAACATCCTCAAAATCCCTGACAACGTCCACATCTGAAAAGTTTGGACGTACTGGCAACTCTGTCAGTGATAAGCTGGCTAAGAACGCCTCACATCCTTCATGCATCAACTTCTTAGCTTGCGTAAAAGATATAATCTGAGTCCTCCTTGAACCCCTAGTAGCCTCAAACCAAAATGGTTCTTCTCCCTCCGGTCTGACCATCACTGAACGCTGCTGGAAGTCAATCACCATAGTATTCTTCATCATCCAGTCCATCCCAATTATCAAATCGAACTCAGGCATGTGCAACACTATCAGATCTGCACTCACTGATTGCCCTTGCAATAGAAGCTCAAGATTCTTCACTATATTCCTCGTGGACAGCTCTTCCCCTGATGGGATAGTCACTGTGAAACCACCAAACAACTCTTTGCACTCAATACCCACTTACGGGCAAAGGTCTCCGAAATAAAAGAATGAGTAGCCCCCGAATCTAGCAAAGCTCTAGTGGTTACTCCGACTACTAATATTCTACCTGCATTAATGGCGGTTACAACCACAGAAAGATTGAAAACAGGTAAGACAAGTTCTACTTAGGTTCATCCTAAGTCATCAATTCTCCAAAATCAATACTACACATGCTAACACAATCAATATTCACCAAGCATGCAACATAAACAAGTCCTCGTCAACCCAAGTTTTTAAGAACTACTCAAATATTAGCATGCTAAACAACCCAATAAGAAGCTCATAAACAAAATTGCATCATTAAATCGATTAAATCGCACCAAACTAAGTACTCTAAGCATTACATGTGATGAGTGTGGTATCAGGGTCGGCCTCCTCGGCCTGCATCACGTAGACTCTCCCCTGAGTCGGCGTCTCACGCCATGGACAATCTGAGATCACGTGCCCCGGATTCTTGAACTGATAACAAACTCCAGCACCTGCCAAGCACTTCCCATAATGGGCACGATTGCACTTCAGGAAATATGGCTTCTACCTAGCCTCGGGAGGAGCGGGTCTCGGTGCCTGCTGTCCCTGGGGTCGCTGAACATGATGTCCCTGGGGCCTATGGGCCAGATGCCCCTGAGGTCTGAAAGGTCCCTGCTGACGCTGCGTCCCAATGAACGGCCTCTTCCTGTGCTGCTACTGGGGACCATGAGATGGGAGCGGCCTCTTACTTTGCGCCTCAACGCTGATGTCCCTCAATGTCTGCTCAGACCTCAAAGCTCGTCTGAGCGCCGAAGCATAATCAGCTGGCTCCGCCATGAGCACATCTCGTCGGATAGTAGATCGTAGCCCAACAATAAAGTTCTGGAGCTTCTCAGCCTCATCGTCTCCAATCAAAGGCACAAAATGGCAACCCCCCTCAAATTTCACCACGAACTCAGTCACTGATAGGTCCCCCTGTCTCAGGCTCAGAAACTCCATCTTCAAACGGGCCCTCACATCCACGGTGAAATACTTTTCAAAGAAAAGTCTCCCGAACTCCGTCCAAGGTAGGGTAGTCGTGTCCACTGTCATCTCTACTCCCTTCCACCAAAGGGCAGCATCATCCTAGAGGTGGAAGACAACACAACGGACTCTATCCGGATCTCCCAACTGCATATATTTAAAGATCACCTCAAGCAAACAGATCCATCCCTCCACTACTAGTGGATCGGTGGTGCCAGCAAAGTCCTTTGGATTCATCTTCCTGAACTGCTATTAACAGTCCCAAGTACAGCCCTCAGAGCATCCACATGTCGCTCTAGGATACGGGCTAAACCAACTAACACCTACGTCACAACATCCGCAGCTGGTGGAGGTGGCGGCGGTAAAGGTGGTGGCGGCGGAGGAGGCGACCCTAAATTATGCAAGCGACGAGGGGCCATCTGTACGCAAGTTCAAATTCCACATTCAAATTCCATGCCTAAGGGAAAATGTTTCTTTAAACTTTTACAAGCTCAAAAATTTTAAGAATTAGCGGAAATGATCTTAAACAAATAGCAATAAATGGAACTTAAATCTTACAGACTTTGAAGCGAGATTCCTTCGAGTTTTGGCAATCGGTAGTAGGCACAACCCAAACCAAGACAGCGCTTTGATACCAATTGAAAAGACTCTTACACTCTAGACTAATTTAATTAATAGAGAAAAAATATGGGATTTTCGAAAAATTTTGCCATGACTCGTTTGAAACTATTAAAGGCTTTTGCAGCAAAAAAAAAACTAACATAATTCCTACACATTCGAAGTCAAATGATGTAAAAACTAACATAATTCTTAGTCAGTCAAAATAATTTTCTATCAAGATTGAGAATCAAACATCAACTTGTGCAAAATATTCTTGAGCCTTTTTGTTGGGCATCCAAAAACAGGTTCTAGCTTTATCTGGATTTTTAGTAAGGATGAAAAGACTCTTACACTCTAGACTAATTTAATTAATAGAGAAAATAATACGGGATTTTTGAAAAATTTTGCCATGACTCGTTTGAAACTATTAAAAAGTCAACCTGTCACAAGCAGCAGTTCAAATAAATAAAATAAACACCGGATAAAATCCGAATCAGAATACCACGAAATAAAAGTAAGTTAACCCCGCTTGATGCGGTACGACAGGTGGATAAGTTTACATGCCAAAAGATCAAAAGCAGGGAAGACTCATCTTGCGAATAACTGTAAATGTTTAAAATACTAAGATTCATTATTACATATCATCAGAGTTTGTGGAACTAAAAAAAAAAAACAGCAACGGTCAAGGGCCTGCACCACCAATGGCCTCACCCTGGGGATCCTGCTCCTCAGTACCTAGGAAATCGTACTCACCTGAAAACAAATAAGTGGAGTGAGACTAAAAGACTCAGCAAAAATACGAGGGGGGGGGGAGGGAGGATAACGAGTACTACATAAATACATGCACACACAGATTTAAAATAGCTGATACTAAAAGTACTTTTGTTTTGTGCCCCTAACTTTAAACAAAATTAGACTTCAAAACAAAAGAGAAAACATGAATGAAACATATGCATGGCTAAGTCTAGCATAATCACTGTAACTGCAAAAAAAACTGTACTGAAGCATAAACTTGAAATATCTTGGCAAACTTAGATCCTTGAGTTGTGACCCTGTGGTTTCGATCATGATCATGGCTGCAGTGCACTATGCCGCAAGGAAGTCAGGATATCACCCAAACCCGTCTTGCCCTTTGATTGGTAAGGGAGGCCAAGATTTCTCTTAACCCCACACATACACGTGTATATTTGGTAAGGTAGGCCAAGACATCTCTCAACCCCACACATACACATCCTTTGGTAAGGTAGGTCAGAACGTCTCCCAACCCCACACATACACGTCATTTCTATAGTCACAATCATTTCATTTCGTTTGCAAAAGTTATTTTCTTTTGTTCAAGATTCTAGGACTTAGCATGCATATGCAAATGTTGTGCACTTGAAAATATTTACTCAATGATCATGCGAGAGACTCAAATGTGAAAGACCGGGATGGTGAATTAGGAGACAACCAAAATATGGGAATCTATGGCCTTGAACTCACACTTAGGATCATTCGAGCGCTTCACCTATTAAAACCCATAACTTGCTCCATTCTCATTCAAAATGGGTTCCGCTTGAACCGACATCCTCCACACACTTAAAACTAAACATAAGAGTGATTCTTGATGTATTAATCCCTTTACAACCATTCTATAAAGTCTCAATTCCAGACAGCCTCCTCCTAGGACTAAAATTCTGCACACCATGATTTATATTCCTAGAACTCAACCAAATTCCTAGTCGAATAAATTTCCGCTTGAACCGACATAACCCTGACATTGAAGACCACTTTCCAGCCTTGAGCCCATATCAAAATTTCACTTCTAACCTTGCCTTAAACACAAACTCCCAGACAGCCCTGATTAACGCCCCAAATCTATCTTAATTGATCTTATTTGAGTTAATCGGAGATTTCAGAGTTCAAGAGCCGACTTGATTTTGTTTAGGGACTATTTTGAAAATTTTGGAAATTTCAGGGACTAAAATGCAAATAAAGGGTTTTATATAATATCCTAGCATGTTTGAATTGTCTTCATCATCTCCACCTCCCTCCCTTAGTCTATTCCTCCATTAGAGACACCCCATAGCCTTTCCAAGCTCTCAGATTTTAGTCCGAGCTCGATCCGTCCGTTGGAATTTAATTATGAAGGCAGATTAGTTATCACGGCAGCGAGAGCTCCGTTATATCGTAAGTATTTCTCCGATCAGATTCGTTCTATTTTTTGGATGTTGTTAGAATCGATTGAGTTTCGAGTATATTGTTTTTGGCAGAGTTTTGATAGTTTATTCTCAGTCGGTTTTGAATTAGGACGTCATTCGGAATTTTTAGGAATTTTGGAAGTTTATTCTAAAATTTGAGTTTTGAGATTTGTTGGTTTGAACCTTTATTGTGGTTTTAGCATTGATATGAGTTGTTTGAGATGCTGTACTACTGTCTGTATTTCTGGTTTGATCAGTTATAACCGTTATGCCGCCAGTTTGAGTTTTGGAATATCAATCGTTTATAATAATGAGATTTTGGATTTAGGAGTTAGAATTGAGTTTGAATGGTTTGAATTGGATGGATTGACTTTGGAATTCTTTTATATCTCTTTTCAGATTCAGTTGCAGATCTTGGAGTTCGGAATTGACAGAATTCGAATCGTTGAAGAATTGATCAAGGTTTGGTATCGAGGTTACTTTATTCTTTGACTTGAATCGAATGATGTTTGATTGATGCCTTTTGTTCTTGTAGCTTGTCCGAATTTCAGCTACGTCAATAAAAGAAGAGGTAAGAGACGACATCGTTTGGAATGGGATGAGTTCTCGAATCGGAGTTATATTCGAGAGTCCCGAAAAAATCACATACTTGCATGTTATTTTTTTTTAAACTTGAAATCAGTTGAATGAGTTACGATTTGCATTGCATTTATATTGAGCCAATTACCTTTGTTTTGCGGGCAAGAGAGGCCCAGAGGAGTTAGATGTTCTGTGGACTATAGTTGAGTGACTTTGGTTAGCAGATTTTTTTACCAATTGTCGAGAAACACTCTCTATAGGTGCCCAGAGTCTAGAGGAGTAAAATATGCATCGTCCACCTCGATCGGGAGAGTCGGTGTGTTGGTGATATTTTGTCCTCGGGATCCCAAATGAGAGAAGTAACCTTTACCTTGTGATTATCCAGACTTGATAATCCTGGGTTTAAAGACATGAATTGCATTTTATGCATTTTGATTTGGAGTAATTGACATGCTATTGGAATTTCTTGTTTGGTTGTTTCATATATCGCGTTTGATATATTATTTGATATGCATGTTTTGTCTCTTTTACTGGGAATTGTATTCTCATCGGATTTATCCGGCTGTTGTCTTGTTTTGTATGTGTACTTGGCAACAGGTGGGGCAGGTTCGAGTCAGCGAAGACCTGGTTAGCAACAAGAGGGAGAGTTAGTAGTGGGACTTTGGTTTAGAAATGAAATTGCATGCCAATCTAGTTATGTTTTGAGAGCTTTTAGACTCGAATTGTTGTTGAATCTTGTTTTATTGAATAAGTCGACTTTGGTTATCGAATATTGATGTTTGCATGTTGTAATTTGTAATTTGAATTGTTGTTGAAATTTGGATAAACCTGTTCTGTTTTCTGATGTTTTTCTGGGCTCAGGGTGCGCTCGATTGCACGAGTTGGCATGATCGAGCGCAACCCCTTTTATTATTGGAAAGAATAAAGCGCAGGAGGGCGCGCTCGATCGTACGAGTTCATGTGATCGAGCGCGGCACCTCCAATTTTCCCAGCAGTGTGTTTTGCTGGATGGCACGATCGATCGCACGAGTTCATGCGATCGAGCGTGGCAACTTGAAAAGAAAAAAAAATTTCTCTATTAATTTTAGTCTTGGATCTTGTATGCTTAATTGTTGTTTTATCCGAGATTAGTTGTTTAGAACCGAGGTCTCACACCTGACACCCATAAAATTCTGCACAAGCCTCCCCCTTATGCTCAAACAAAAACTTAGTCACAAGACCCCAAAGCTCCAAGCCACTAGTCTAGGTTCAAGCCCAACTTTTATACTCATCTTAACCCTTATAAACTCCCCTAAACAGCTCAAACTCAGTTCATTAAGGCAACCAAAACCGAGCCCCAAGAATAATCTAGGAATTTCGAAGTTCCTCCAAACCAATCCCAAGCACCACTTCAAGCCAATCTAGACACTACTATGTGAACTACTTATCACCCATGGTAGTCCCTAATTCACCATCCAACTCAACACAACAAACAACAAAATTTCGAACCACATGTTAAGAATTTTCCTAAAAATTCAAACTCCACATGCTAGGAAAAAATAAACTGGGCATTCGAACATCAAGCCAATATGGAAATCTGAAATTTTTGAACATCATAAGGATTTCATGAAAACACCAATCAAAAGCATAATCTCATTTTATAAAGCATGACACAGTGAATACCGATCCAAGCTAAACAAAGGTTCTGGAAAAAAAAAATTCGAAAGAGGAAAAGGGAATCAGTATATATTTCGAAAAAAAGCATATAATACACACAAGTTGAGCTAATCTACAAAGGGGAAACAAGGAATCCATATCCTTGCCTTAACTAGAAAATAAATGAAATGAGGAGCTCGAAGAAGCTGGAGTCAAGCTGGAGGAAATGAAGGGTAGCTCGCACAGCTCGAGCTAGAGGTGAGCTGCGACGGCGCTGTTGGCAGAAGCTGATGGTGGTCATCGGCGGGAAAGGTTGGAGGAGGAGTGAAGATGCCGATGATCTTGGAGGAGAAGAAATGAAATGTGTGACGAGGTGTGTGTGTGTGTGGGGTTGTAATTTGGGGGCTAGGGTTACATTTAAGTTTAAGGGAAATGTTTGAATGAATAGGTATAGAAAAAAAGTGCTTCCCACTAAATAGTAACTAAGTAATAAATTAAATGACACTAAATAAAACACAAGCTAAAAATTCCAAATTTAAAAGACTTTACTAGTCCGGGAAATTAAAAAAATGCTAATTTTTCGCAAAAGTTGAAAATAATAATAAATCCTAATGCGCGGAAAAAGGAAATGTTAAGGCAATTAATACCAAAAATTAAAATAGTTAAAATTATAAATTTTAAAAATAGAAAGGCATGAAACTCTAATTAAAGAAATTTTAGGCGTCACAAAGGAACATGTAGCATTCATCAATCTGGTATTTTTCAACTCCAATAGTGGTCAACTCATTGAAGATCTCACTCTCTGTATAAACTCTTGTTCTAGAATTCTGGAGAATGAAATTTCCCTCCCTAATTGCCTCAACAACATTGTCAAGAGCAGACTTTAGAACCTCGAGTTCTTCATCATCCGAAATTTTTATTTTCTTCCTTCCTGAATTTGTTGAGCCTTGATTCTTTTTCTCGTAATGTTTTGAATATGATGGATCCAAATCTTTACTTGAATAGAAAGAGTCTTCCAAACTTATTTCTTTTTCACACACCAACCGATCAATATCGATAATACTTTCAACATGCAATCCATTGTTCTCATTCATCCAACGCTTACGTTTTTCTTTTGTAGTTTTAGAACCGTCTCTTGTCTATCTTTAGCAAATAATTCTTCCAAACTATCATATTTGCTCACAATTTTGGTCTTTCACTTTATGGCATCAGGTTTCTCCTATAAAATTGACAAAAGATATATGTCAATGAATAAAATAAAATAACGAGTAAAATTCTAATTAGCACCCACCTTTATAAGTTCTTCCAAAACTTAAGGTTCGGCATTCCATGTTTTCGTGAATGGATTCCAAGAAAAACCACTTAACTTACCTTTCCTAAAAAAGTCATAAGATTCATTGAAATGTTCCTTGAGTGTCTTCATTCGATTCTTCAAATGGTCTTTAGTGAATTCCATTTGAAGTTTTTCCTTCAATTCGATGATAATTGTAGTAGTTCGACTATTAATTTAACTAATCCATTTCCTAAAATTGGATTAAGGTTTTCCTAAATGAGTTTAAGGAGTCGAAAATAGGATTTAGGACGTTTGAAAATGGTCTGGGAGAAGTTTCAAGTGGTTGGGAGTTCGGAAGATCCGAACTGTACAGACCAAGAGATCGGACCATCTGAATAAGTTCAAAAGCTAGGAATGGAGTTTGGACGCTCCGAAGAGATCGGACGATCCGAAGTCAGGATCGGACATCCGATCTCATTTATATATGAGATATGGATTTGATTTGACAACACGCTGAGATCGGATGATCCGAAGGTTGGGATTGGACGATCAGATCTCCTATCAAAAGCTGGTAGGACACGTATTCGGAGGGGTTTCTTGAGAGGGATCGGACGATCCAATCTCAGAGATCGGACCATCCGATCTCCGTCTATAAATAGAGGGCCGAGAGTTGCATTTCAATTGCACCATTTCCCTTCTCCTCTTCCATTCTAGCTCATTTTTATAGCATTTTAGGTGTTCTTCTCCAGGGACAAGAGGCAACAGAGCACTGCTGGAGTTGTAGCGGAGTTGTGCTCAAGTTTTGGGGATATTGTCATCAGTGGAGTAACGACGGACGCAGATATACTACTATACTCAGATTAGTCTAAGTGAGTATATATTAGACTAGTTAAGACTTTTAAAGGATAAATAGTGATACAATGATCGTCTGCTTATAGGCTTGGACTAGAGGACTTGTATAGCTAGGTTGCTTACTTTGAGGTACGGACGTACTCTCCGAGATACCCTGGTTGAGTATGCATTTTCTATTATTTCATGTTTTTATATGGCATTGATTATATGTGCATTTATTATGTCAGAGATATTATGCTGCATGCATTGGCACGTTGAACATGTGTTTCATTGATACTACCAGTAGAGGGGGTCGCTCAGCCCCATGTTATTTTGTGGATAGATGCCATGGTTTTGGATCCAGATAGTCCATGGTTTTATTGTATGGGATCCACCTCCTAATGCGATGGCCCAGCGTGCTACATACCATGGCGCCTATGACTTTTCAGTATTCTATCGATGATAGGTTTTCGATACCCTTCACTTGCATTAACATTCATAGCACTTGTATACTCATGCTTTCGTACTGAGCTTTTTATGCTCACGTCCTCGGTTTTGTTCTGACACTCCATTCCACGGGACGAGACTTAGGTTGGACGGACCCGGTGGTAGCGGTATTTGAGCTACAATAGGGTGGATTTGTAATGTATCAGGTTTTCATTGTATTTGGGATTTTAGTTTTACCTTTGATGGGGTTGTATAATAGTATTGGTTATTATAGTATATGTCTGGACCAGATGTATTCTGCCGGCTTTAGTTGTTTTAATTAAGTTTCCGCTGAATTTTCTGATTACCGTTTTTAAGTTGATTTGTATGCTTTAAGCTTTTGTTAATTAGTGATTCCGATTTGGGTCGCTACAATAATGTTATTATATGCAGTGTTTGTAAATGTCTCATCCACTCGAAATCCTTGGTAATGCAGATTTAATAATGCCTCTATGAATGCTTCATCCATACGGGCTGTCCATTTCATGTTTTATTTCTTCATATTGAGAAATTCTTTTAAAATTTTCTAATAACGACAAACAGTAATCCATATAGAAAATGTCACATAATAAGAAGTTACAACCAATATATATTCATAAATCATAATTCATAAATCAACTTACAAACTCGAAATTTATAATCTTAGCTTCAAAAATATAACATGCTAAGCAAAATAAAGTCCACCTCATATCTACAAATCAAAAGGCTACAGGACATAATCTTGCCACATTTGAATAGCTATCTGATTTCTTAATTGTTCTCCTTGTGTGGAATTTTGACCTTACTTCTTGATTAAAGCGTTCACATGTAGCTAAATATTACCTTCAGGAATGATTAATTTTTCTTCTTTGCTAAGTGCATTTTTTATGATTCTAGAATCTGATGCAGTACCTTCCCAACCGGGTAAGACATAGGTGAAACGGATGTCTAGAGAGCATGAAACTAGCAAATTTTGTGTTGGATGTTCTTTTCTACCTCGATATCTTGCTGCATCATTACTAGACACCTTCACACGTACATGATTCCATCAATTGCACCAACACAATCCTAATAAATATACTTAATTCATATAATGGTTGTAGGTACTTATGCATAAAATTTTGAACTAGTGGAGAAAATGAATCACCTTGAAATATAGGTAAAATGTTTTGTTGTTAAGTATTTCAGTAGGATCTTTAAAAAAAAAGTATTTCTGTAGGAATTTGTTTGCCTGTAGGTTGTCGAATAAATTGATCTTCTAATAATATAACCGACCTCAAAACTCTATGGAGATGAAGACTAAAGGTTTCACCAGAACACCGATAAAAGAATGCCATATTGTGTCATTTTTTTTTCGAAAGTGCTAATATATGGAAAAACTGTAGTAGCCCAGTTCCATTTTACAAGATTTATCAACTGAATATGAATAAGGAATGGATTAAAGGATTAAATGGGATTTAATTAAAGAAAATTGGAAATTTAATTTGGAAGAGATCGGAACGTCCGATCTAGTTAGATCATGCAAATTTGAGGTGTCAAGTTTGGATTGACACGTGGCATAGATCGGAACGTCCGATCTAGAGATCGGACTGTCCGATGTGCTGGCGGGACAAGTGTTAACAAGATTGTGACATGTGGCGGATCATGCAGATCGGAGCATCCGATCCAGAGAACGGAGCGTCCGATCTGATGTCTATAAATTGGGGTCGAGATGACCATTTTTGAAATCATTCCAAACCTCTCCTCTCCCGTAATGACTCTATTTTAAAGGCTTAGGGACTCTTTTATGAAGAGATGGAGTAGGTATTAGTATTTATATATATAACGTACAATGTCCGTAGTAGTGGCCAAGCAGCGGAGTTTTGGCGAGGTGTCTAGAGGTCGTAGCGAGACTGTGCCCAAGCTCTGGGGCATTCGACATCAGCGGGCAGATGACGGATGAATGTTAGATCTAGCTCCTTATAGTAAATAGAGAGTATGCTATAGTTTAATCAAGGCCATTAGAGCA
This sequence comes from Henckelia pumila, assembly GCF_033568475.1. Lineage (NCBI taxonomy): Eukaryota > Viridiplantae > Streptophyta > Magnoliopsida > Lamiales > Gesneriaceae > Henckelia > Henckelia pumila. The sequence goes on along the minus strand of NC_133123.1, from coordinate 186,043,391 downwards.
TTTTAGATAATGCGTGAGTATTATGCATTATAGTGATATTGGTTATTATGAATTGTAGTGCTGCATGGTAGGATTGTAATCTAGATGGTTGCTTCTAGGATCTACAATAAAAAGGTACGTAAGTACTGAATGAGATGGACAGCGGGTTGCATATTTATATTGTAGTGACCCGCACCGTGATCACCTACTAATCAAGAGCTTAAGCATGCATTTAACTTATTAAGCAGTAAATAGAAATAACAGCAGAATAATCATAACAATATACAATACCAAGGAAAGGAAACTATAAATACTTAGTTACACAACCATATCGAATAGAATGTATTAATCCAAATACATAAAAACTGAAAGCTTAGACAACATCTCCACTGGTAACCTATAGCCTAAGCCCTCTTGGAACCACCCGCCTCATCCAACCGCAAACCTACCCTATGGAATAGGGTGTCCAGAAACAACAATACGAGTATGTGAGCATAAAACGCTCAGTACGAGAGTATGAGTATACAATATTATATGTGCATGTATACAAGTGTACCGGATACCAAGACACTCAGGTCAAGAAACAAGCTCATAAACTGGGACCATGGTATATAGCACGCTGTGCCGTACTACAGGATATCTCAAAGATACATGATCAAGATTCTCATGTATGCAACATACAGTCATGACATACTATACAAATATGCCATATAAAACATGCAACCACATAATACATGCATACTCAGTCAGGATATCTTGAACAGTACTTTCGTACCTCATATACTAGGCAAGCTAAACCAGCTCTATGTCCAATCCTAGAGTCTGCACTACAATGCAAAATACTCATGCATCATAATCTTATTCTAAAGGTCTTAAGTCTTAACTAAGCTATAGCATACTCCGTATTTTATATAAGAAGCCAGACCTATACCTTCGTCTGTCGTCAGGCCGCTGATGACGATTACCCCAGAACTTGGGCACCACTCCGCTGCAACTTCGGAGCACCTCGCCAGTTTTTGGAACAAGCCTAGGAAGGCTGGAAATCACCCCAAAACACCTAGAAATACCTAAGAACCGAGAGAGAAAACTAGAAAAGCTGTGAGAAATGTGACCCTCGGATGGCCTATTTATAGACGGAGATCAGATGCTCCGATTGGGGGTTCGGACGCTTCGATCTCTGCATGCAGACCACGTCACTGCATGCATGGTTCGGATGCTCCGATCCCTACTTTGGAGGCTCCAAACTGCTGCGTGTCCGATCGATCTTGAAACCTCACCAGCTGCATGGCCTAACTAAGTTCGGATGCTCCGATCCTGGTTCGGACGCTCCGAACTCACCATATCCTCCGATCTTGATCTGTGCCTCCGAAGAGTTCGGACCCTCCAAACTGCCCTAGAACAAAATTCCATAATTTGTCCAATTAAATCCAAATTATTCCTCTAATCCATGCTTAACCATTTTTAATCACTTAATCTTGTAAAATGGAACCGAACTACTACATTCTCCCCATACTTAAGATATTTCATCCTCGAAACAAATCTTAAGTACTTAGTGCAGTGAATACTGAATAAACATTCTTTATTCATACTGAAAATTTTACAAGATACAACTAAAATACAAAATGTACAGAATAATTCTGGATAATCTGTACGCATACAACTTTCAAGTTCACAAGTAGCTTCTTCAGTGCCCCGACGCTGCCACTGAACTATAACAAGAGAAATGATCTTGTTACGCAACACCTTGTCCTTTTGAACCATGATACGCAATGGTCTTTCCACATATGTCAGATCTGTATCCAACTGGACCTCAGATGGCTGTAAGATGTGGGACTCATCTGCTACATACCGTCGCAACAGCCATACATGGAACACATCGTGGATACTTGACAGATACGGTGATAATTCCAATCTGTAAGCCAAATCTCCCTCACTTTCTAGAATTTCAAACGGACCAATGAATCTAGGAGATAGCTTAACCTTGAGACCAAATCTCAAAATCCTGCGGAAAGGTGAAACTTTCAAGAATACATTCTCACCCACCTCAAAATTCAAAGGTCTACGCTTGGTATTTGCATAATTGGCCTGACAATCCTGTGAAGTTCTGATACGTTTCTTGATCTGTCAATGATATCAACACCCTGTTGACTAATTCTAGTCCTTCCACTTGTCGCTCCTCCACTTCTTCCCAGAACAGTGGAGTACGACATCATCAATCGTACAACGCTTCAAATGGTGCCATACCAATACTACAACGATAACTGTTGTTGTACGCAAACTCAATCAAAGACAACTGGTCTTGCCAAGCTGGACCAAAATCCATAGAACATGCTCTAAGAATTTCTTCAAGAGTACGGATAGTACGCTCTGACTGCCCGTCAGTCTCTGGATGGTAAGCAGTACTCAAGCTAAGAGTAGTACCCATAGCACGCTGAAAACTTTCCTAGAATCTGGAAGTAAACCTGGGGTCTCGATCACTGACAATGCTCACAGGTACTCCGTGAAATCAAACAATATCCTGAATGTACATGCGAGCCATCATGTCAAAACTTAAGTCTCGGTTATAAGGAATGAAATGTGCTGACTTGGTAAGTCGGTCCACAACAACCCAGGTAGCATCACAATTCCTCGAGGATACCGGCAAATGGGTCACAAAATCCATCGTGATAAACTCCCATTTCCACTCAAGAATAGACAAACTATGAAGCAATCCTACAGGTCGTCGGTGTTCTGCTTTGAACTGATGACATACCAAGCATCTAGAAACATACTGATACACACTACTCTTCATTCCTTTTCACCAGAACCGAGTACACAAATCCTTGTACATATTGTTGCTCCCTAGATGAATACTCAACTTAGAACGATGATCTTGGGATAAAATATCCTCTCTCAGAGTATCATCCTCCAGAAATACAATACGGCCAGACAAACAAAGAAAACTATCTGAATGATAATGAAATCCAGACGTACTACCCTCGTTGTCTAGACGAGCCAAACGCTGAGTCTTCGGATAAAAAATATGAGCATCTCAAATCCGAGAATACAAGGTTGGATTAGATAAAATCGCAAACATTTGGATACTCTGCATACCTTTCTTATGCTTGAAGGTATACCCCAAGAACAACAATCTTCAATCGCACTGGATACCAAACTAGTATGAAGTGTGGATACTCTCACTTTGCGACTCAAGGAATCAATGGTAAGATTAGCAGCCCCTGGATGGTATTTAATTTCGCAGTCATAATCCTTCATCAAATCCATCCAGCGTCTCTGTCTCATGTTCAACTCCTCATGATTGAATAAATACTTGAGACTCTTGTGGTCTATAAAGATCTCAAATCTCTCGCCATACAGATAATGACGAAGTTCACAGAAATTCTCTTCACAATCTGAGGACCACTCAAAAGTTACGACCTTGGGAGTAAGTTGCGTCATTGGTCGAGTTAGCTGTGAGAAATTCGCGATGAAACAATGATAATAACCTGCCAGACCCATAAAACTACGGATCTCAGCCACTGTCGTCGGATGCGACCAATTCAATACAACCTCAATCTTGCTCAGATCACTACAACAAAAATGCTGAAAGACTACGGTGAAAAAATGTAGTTAATTGGGGGTTTAAAACCGTAGTTAATAGCCATGTAGTTAAAAGTATGGTCATAGACTACGGTTAAAAACCGTAGTCTTTAACAACAAAAAACTAACCGTAGTCTTTAACAACAAAAAACTACAGTTTTTAACCGTAATTTTTTGTCGTTAAAGACTACGGTTTTTAACCGTAGTCTTTTATCGTTAAAGACTACGGTAAAAAACCGTAGTCTTTTCTATTACACTTTCAACTACATAGTCTTTAACAACGGTTTTAAAGACCTCTTTAACAACGGTTTTTCACCCTTGTCTTTTGTTATTTATAAAGCAAAAAAAAAACACAATTTCCAGTATTATAAATTCCTTAGAATAAATAAAATTTAATATACATATTTTCAGTATTGTAAATTTTTCAAAATTGAAAATTTGAATCCTAGATTCATGCGCTAAAAAATAGAGTAAAAAATGGTCCTAAATTCCTAATCTTTCTAGCTCTGCTAAAACTACCTTGAAGCCTTGTTGTTGGAGAGACTTATCCATAATTGGTCAAGACACGTGTTTCTTTCCTCGTTATGATCATGATACGTGACCTCGACCCTGTCAAGTTATCTCCCTTGCTTGTTATGTTACGAATTGACATAACCCTTTGTTCTCTTCAAGGAATATGGTTGCCTAGTCATCGGCTTCCCATAGAGTGGAGCTGTAAATTCCCATGGGTTGGAGCTTTGGGTATGGAACTCCCTTTGCCTCGTTGTTCTTGAATGCTCGATCGGTACTCCATCTACTGAAAAACTACAATTTCACCAAATAAAAGTAAGATAAATTTATAGATAACAAAGGCCAAAATTAACTCCCACCCCAATCCTCGAGACACCCTAAAATGTCAAATAATAAATACTTGTACAGTTTACAGACTTTTTAAGATGCTCTATTCAGTTCAAGGTGCTAATAAAGTAATGAAAATATGGACATTCAGTTAATGGAACCTATTACATGAATCCATGCCTACAATTAAATTTCAAAGCAAATATAATACATTTCAGAGGCAACATACGAGACTCATAAAAATACAAATTACAACCTCAAAACATAGCATAATATAAATAACAAAATTCGAGAAGCAATATAATATGAGAAATAGAAAAGGACGAAAGAAAAAAAAAGAGCAACTTTTGCAAAGTAAATTAAGATATCAATTCAATCAAAAAAATCAATTTCATATTGTACCTTCTCAGCTTCTCCAACTATGAATCATATATTTCCCTAAAGGGACCACAAAGAAAAAAATGCAGAAATGGAAGAAATGGTCAGGATACATCTTTAAGAACGGGCATTCAGTTCATGCAGCCTGCTCTTTCTAACAAAATCCTAGGATGCACATGATGATGATGATAGAAAAGAAAAAATGCGTGCTATCTCAAGATCGGGGTCTCTAGAAATTGTGTTTCGTCCTTTAGAATGAGTTCTGTTCCATCCAGTAATCCACCCTGTCAAATCATTTAAAAGAACTAGATCCACATCTTTGCAGCAATTCAATTGTAGAAACACAATTCATTCTAAAGGATGAAACAGAGTTCCTAGACACCCTATGTTCATTTCCTATAATAGTTCATAAATCAAGCAGATAACAACAGAAAAAAAGCTACATAATGTACTTTCTGTAGTTATTTACAGAATACTCGAAATGCAGCAATTCATTAAGAGGATCCCGACCATCTTAAGACTCATAAATTATTCTTTCAAATGCATTTAACACACCTGATTTGGTGTCTTGTGGACCTAACTAGTTTGCTGCAGCTGCATTGCATCCAAAAACTGTATTGAAAGGAGATAGAGTTTAAGAAGCCTTCAAAGAAAGAAATAATTTTATACTCACTACACTATTTGGGAACTTATCAAGCAGACAAAGTAGCTGAAACTGATTCAGCTCTGACATAAACCAGATAGACGAGACAAATCAATATAATACCTGAGATTTCATTAATACTTTCAATAGCAGGACATCAAGGTATATATTTTTTAAACAAAAGCCATAAAAGCAAGTGAAGAAAAATTAAAATCTGAACTAGCTGTCTGAAAAGAAATTTATCCACATCCATACCTTGCGAAGACAACCATTTTCAAGCTTTTGTCTTTTTGCAGCTTGATTCTCGACCGTAGATGTGGTACCTGAGCTTTTGGCCATTTTTGCTAAGAGAGGTAACACGATTTCACTGTTATTCAATGGTAACTGGAAACATTGGCAGTTTCTCTCCAAAAAACAATTGTGAATTAACAGTGTTATCTTGAAAATCATTAATACATTTAAGTTCAAAACTTCTAGGAAACAAATCAACAATATCTCCAAAAAAATGGCGCAAGAAGTAATTATTTTTACATGCTTAGTCATCCCGCATAAGAGACAATAATATTTAGACCTTAGTTGAAGTACTGTTACACCACGTGTATCAAAGGTAATATGTATTTTTCAATCGGACGAGGGATCTAAAAGAGCCAAACTTTTAAGGGTTCTTTTCAATCCATTCTTGTAATCAACATGGCAAAGCCCGAAGCGAAGGGTGTAGCCAGAATTCCACTCGAAATTATCCAGAAAAGACCATGCAAAGTACCCTTTGATATTCACACCATATCTGCAAATTATAACATATATATATAGTTGCATTAATATATATATATATATATATATATATATATATATAGTGAAATCATTCATATTTTTGTGATGAATTCATGATAATAATAATACTCACTCGATAGCCTCTCTAACAGCTCGAAGATGGCGATTGTAGAAATCTATTCTCTGTGGAACTTCAATACCCACTTTCAAGTTACCACTGTTAAGATCTCCCATGCCTGAAAATTAATTATATATTTCAAATTAAAGTCAGTAAATACAAAGGAAACTATATATGGAGGTTCAATTAATGCGATTTCGGGGTTTATATTATTACGTACGTACCATTTTCTGTTATGTAGATCGTCGGATTGTTGTATTTCTCTTTGGTATAGATTAAAAGATCTCGAAGGCCCTTTGGATACACATAGAAACTACTCACTCCAGTTTGAAAATTATTCATAACAAAACATATCATTAAATTAATCAAAAAATTATATAAAACTAGTTCCGACAATCGAACTAAAGTTTTCAAAATCCATATTTCACATCACCACATCCTATCAATATCAAAAAAACGAATACATCACTCTTAAAGTAAAACTACCCAAACGAGAACAATCTGAATTTTCAGAAAATTGCCAATAAATTTTGAAATTAATATATGACAATTCAATAACATCTAAACATCCAAATATCATATTATTTAACACTAAAATTCAAAAATTATACTTTAAGTAATCTGGAAATTTGAAATTAATTCGAAATAAATTTTGAAAAATTAGTAATACCTCCAATCGTCTTAAGTATTGCACCTACAACCAACAATAATCAAATATCAATTCTCGGAAGTCAATTAAATTTAAATCCCCAAATTTTCAAAACACTCATCTCGAAATTTACCTCAAACCATCGAATTTGGGCTTCGAACAACCTAAACCACTTTCTTCCTAGTCTATACAGCGACCGGCGGCAGTAAAGGAGCGGCGAAACGAAGGCTGCCGGAAACGGGTTCGAAGGTGTCACGAGAAAATTATTCAAAATTCGTATCACTAGCTAGATCTCTTTGCGAGGATTCCAAAACTATGCTTATTTTCGAAAATCGATCACAGAAGACAAAGATACGGCCATTTGAAGCAACGAGAAAAGTTTTGGAAAAGAAAGGAAAAAAGAATCGAGGAGCAAACGATGAAGATTGAAGATGAATACGAATAGGAATAGGAAATGATATATATTATCATAATATAACAATTACAATATGTATAATATATATAATAATATTAATATATTAATATTAATATATAATTAAATGTGTGTGTTCTTTAATTTATTTGAGGTTAAAACTTAACCCGATTCTTTTATTTCAACTTTTGTGTGGTTTAATAAAAATATATATATATATTTTAATATCGATTCAAATCAACATTTATTAATACATATTTTTAACAAACAATTAAATTATTTGACTTAATTATTTTAATTTAATACTTTAAAATAATTATTACTAGATCGTGCCAATTAATTAAAAAATTATCATCCGGTCCTTACACATCAGACGAATGGGAAAGCCCTAAATGAATTTTCACCTGAGATTGAGAGAAAGGAGGAGACGTGTAATTTAATGAAAAAAAATAAAAATATGGACTTTTAATCGGATAACCTATTACTTCACAAAATATAAATTAAAAAATTTATAATGTTCATATTTTTACTTTATCCAATTATCTACATAAATTTGACTACAGTGAAAAAGTATAGTATATTTATAAAAAATTCACTCATAGACTACGGTAAAAAATAACCGTAGTTTATTTATTTAAAAAAAATGCTCATAGACTACGGTACAAAAAACCGTAGTCTATTTATTTAAAAAAAACGCTCATAGACTACGGTTCAAAATAACCGTAGTCTATTTATAAAAAAAACACGTTCATTGTAGTGACCCTGCATGGAATCACCTACTAACTGGCAACTAATAGCATGCATTAAACTTAATACAGCAAAATAACTTAACAGAGTAAAATATGCGGAAACAAAACCATAATTTACATATTAGCTTAGTAACATAATCCAGGCTTAAATCTGTAGTGATACAACCAAATCAAAAATCTTAAACAGTAAACATTATACAGCTATATCGACTCCTGCTGTATAATAAAATCCTCAAGGCTCCTGCTCCCTAGTCCTGCCTTGAACTACCAGCTCCGTCCATCCTGCGACCTGCCCCACGGAATAGGGTGTCCAAGATAACAACTAAGACGTGAGCGCTAACGCCCAGTACATAGACATGAGTACACGTAAATATATGATGCATGCAACATGATGACTAGTAACGGGTCATCCGAAAACCATGCTCAGAACCGGCGCCACATGAGTGCTGCCACCGCACGGATCAACCTCTGGGTGCAACCACACTCGTCTAGTACACCAAAGTAGACAGACATAAATGCCCCCGCCGTCGCGGTACTCTCAGTGACAGACTATCGAGTATAGAGCTGAGCGGCTCTATAGTCAGGTATATCAAGGTATAGGCTCAACGTGTATATGCACATGACATATGAATATAGAAAGCGGTAAATCATATCTCATGCCATATAATAATACCAAATAAATGCAACATATAAACATGTATACTCGCTGGCAATCTCAGTCAATGTGTACGTACCTCTAGGCTAGTTCAAGTATAGTAGGATCTTAGGTTCTAAGCCTATATTCAAAAGTTCACGGTATCACTACATAAATTCTATAAGCCTTAAATAAGCTAATAAGTACTCCCAAAACTTAAATAGATTCCCGGACCATACCTTCGTCCGTAGTTAGCCCTTTGAAGTCGTTAGTCCCGGATGACTATAACCACTCCTTGGTTATTCCAGAACCTCTATTATAACCGATAGGACCCTCAAGTGTATATCTCACACTATATAACTGTAGAAAGAAACTCGGAAATTCGTATTTAAAAATGAAATCGAACGAGCCCTATTTATAGGAAAATTTCCGGACGAGTTCGGATCCTCCGAAGCTGAGTTCGGATCGTCCGTTCTAACTCACTGTCTGCATACGAGACACGTCGAGTTCGGACCGTCCGAACGTCTCTTCGGGTCATCCAAAGTGACCTAAATCCGACACTTGTCAAAACACCATGCTGAGTAATCCTGCTTGCTTGGCACAAGGGAGTTCGGGCCGTCCGAAGTCCTCTTCGGATCGTCCGAACGTACCTTAACTCCGAAGTCAACAAGCTCACCTTTGGAGCCCCCGGTGATCAAGTTCGGGCCGTCCGAAGTCCTCTTCGGATCGTCCAAACTGGCTCAAATAATGAAATTTCGTTTCTTGCTTCTGAAGTCCGATTAAATCCCGGAATTGGTTAATTACCAACCCTTAATCATGTTTAACATATTATTATCTTAAAATGAGTTCTGGGTTACTATATTCTCCCCACCTTTAGATATTTCATCCGCGAAATAACATCTAAAGACAAAATCAAGATAACAATATGAAACATCAAACCATGTTTTATTACAACAACTGTAATTACATCTTACATGGTAAATCAAAAGTACAAAGCAAACAACTCAGGATATTCCGCTTGCATACGACTTTCAGTTTCCCAAGTTGCTTCTTCAACGCCTCGGCGCTGCCACTGTACCATCACAAGTGGTATAGTCTTGTTCCGAAGAACTTTCTCCTTCCTTTCTAGGATACAGATTGGTCGTTCAACAAAAGACAGATCTGGCTCTAGCTGAATATCAGTGGACTGAATCACATGAGATTCATCAGCTATATACTGTCGAAGTAACGACACATGAAAAACATTATGTATACTGGAAAGATTTGGCGGTAAAGCCAAACGATATGCAACATCTCCGATCTTCTCCAGTATCTGGAAAGGCCCAATGAAACGAGGAGACAACTTGTCTTTCACACCGAATCTCATCACCTTCCTGAAAGGTAATACTCGGAGAAACACATATTCACCAGGCTCAAACAGAAGTGGCCTGCGGCGAATATTAGCATAACTGGCTTGTCTATCTTGAGCAACTTTGATCCTATGCTTGATCAAATCTACCTTGTCTACAATCTGCTGCACCAATTCAGGACCCTCGACTTGTCGTTCCCCAACTTCATCCCAGAATAACGGAGTATGACACCGTCGACCGTACAATGCCTCAAAAGGTGCCATATTAATACTACGATGATAACTGTTATTGTAGGCAAATTCGATCAAAGGTAATTGATCCTGCCAAGATAAGCCAAAGTCCATGACAGAAAAACGTAGCATATCTTCCAATGTACGAATCATCCATTCTGACTACCCGTTAGTCTCCAGATGATATGCAGTGCTCAAACTCAGAGTGGTACCCAACGCCTCCTGAAAACTACCCCAAAAACGTGAGGTAAATCGCGGGTCTCTATCACTGACTATGCTCACTGGAATCCCATGTAATCGCACTATCTCCTGAACATATAAGCGTGCCATGCGATCATAAGAATACTCCCGGTTGTAAGGAATAAAGTGTGCTGATTTCGTCAAACGGTCAACAACGACCCAGATAGCATCACACTGACGTAACGTCATAGGCAAGTGGGTAACAAAGTCTATAGTCACGTGCTCCCACTTTCATTCGGGAATCTCAAGATTCTGCAGTAATCCACCTGGTCGTCGGTGTTCAGCCTTGACCTGTTGACAAACCAAACATCTCGAAACAAATTGATACACACTCCTCTTCATCCATTTCCACCAGAATCTAATTCGCAAGTCCTTATACATTTTCATGCTTCCAGGATGAATTGATAATCGACTCTTGTGAGCTCGAGATAGAATATCGTTCCTGAGCTCCGCAATATTAGGTACCACCACTCGATTAGATAAGCACAATAATCCATCTGCCTGAAAATGGAATCCAGATGTACCAACTCCATTGGCTAGACGTGCCAAACGCTGAGTCTTAACATCAGATATCTGAGCATCTCTGATCCGAGAATACAATGCTGGCTCAGATAGAATAGTATACAATCGAATCCCATTTCTCCCTTTCTTGTGCTTGAGCGTAAAACTCAATGAACAACACTCTTGAATCATATGAGATACTTCACTAGTCTGAAGTGCAGAAAGTCTCACCTGCCGACTCAAGACATCAGTAGTAAGATTAACAGAACCTGGATGATATTTGATTTCACAATCATAATCCTTCAGAAGATCCATCCAGTGTCTCTGTCGCATATTCAACTCCGCCTGAGTGAATAAATACTTCAAACTCTTGTGATCCGTGAATATCTCAAATTTCTCGCCATAAAGATAATGCCTCCAGATCTTGAGTGCAAATACAATGGCGGCCAACTCGAGATCATGCACTGGATAGTTAGTCTCATACGTCTTCAACTGTCGAGAAGCATAGGCAATAATATGTCCATGCTATGTCAGAACACATCCTAACCCCTGACTAGAGGCATCAGTATAAACAACATAACCTCCTGATCCAGAATGTAGAGCTAGCACAGGTGCAGTAGTAAGACGTCTACGCAGCTCATGAATTGACTCCTCACAATCCGAGGACCAAATGAAGGTAACATCTTTCCGAGTAAGCTGAGTCAAAGGCCTGGCCATCTGTGAAAAATTCTCGATGAACCGACGGTAATATCCAGCTAGACCCAAGAAACTACGAATCTCAGCAACCGTCATCGGACGAGACCAGTTCAGCACTGCCTCTATCTTACTAGGATCAACAGATATCCCTTCATTAGAAATCACATGACCGAGAAACACAACCCGATCAAGCCAGAATTCACACTTGCTCAATTTTGCATATAGCTGCTTATCTCGTAACGTCTGTAAAATAATCCTTAGATGCTGTGCATGCTCATCCTTGTCATGAGAATAGACAAGAATATCATCAATGAAGACGATGACAAATCTATCCAGATACTCTTGAAATATCTGATTCATCAGATTCATGAAGACTGCCGGTGCATTCGTTAAACCGAATGGCATCACCAGAAATTCATAATGCCCGTATCTGGTCCTAAAAGCAGTCGTAGATATATCTGAGTCTCGTACCCGCATCTGAAGGTATCCAGATCACAGATCTATCATCGAATAAACAGAAGTACCCTGTAATTGATCAAACAGATCATCAATCCGTGGCAAAGGATACTTATTCTTGATGGTGTCACGATTCATTTGCCTATAATCAATACATAATCGCATCGATCCATCTTTCTTCTTGACAAATAAAATAGGTGCTCCCCACGGAGAAACACTCGGACGAATATATCCCTTATCAAGCAGATCCTGTAACTGCTGTTTCAATTCCCTCATCTCTGACGGTGCCAGACGATAAGGTGCTCGGGATATAGGCGTAGTTCCTGGTACTAAATCAATACCAAATTCAACCTCTCGCACCGGAGGAAAACCAGGAATCTCATCAGGGAATACATCAGGAAACTCGCTGACAACCGGTAACTGATCAATACTCGTACTACTCATGGACATATCAACTGCATAGATGAGGTAGCCCTCCCCACCTGACTCCAAGACATGATATGCCTTCAGAGCCGAAACAAGTGGCATCGGAGGTCGCGCACCCTCACCATAAAAATACCAGCTATCACCCTCATCCGGATGAAACTGTACCAGACGCTGATAACAATCCACAGTAGCGTGATACAAAGTCAGCATATCTATTCCCAAGATACAGTCAAAATATGCCATCGCTAATATCATCAAATTAGCCGATAACGCATTACCCTCAAACTCCAGAAGGCAACCCATCACTAGACGCTTAGTTACTATCTCTTGCTCCAATGGAGTACATACAACTAAATCTATATCTAATGATACATAAGGTAATCTATGTCTCTTAACAAAGCGACTAAAAATAAAGGAATGCGATGCTCCAGTATCAATTAATACAAGTGCAGGAATACCACATAACAGAAAGGTACCTGCCAACATGCGATCGCTTCCCTCTGTAGCCTGCTCCTGAGACAAAGCAAACACCTGCCCTTGAGTCTGGGGACGATAACCAGAAGAACTCTATGGTGCTGGCTGCTGACGTGGAACAATAGAAGCCTAACATCCAACCTGTGATCCTGATCCACTAGCAGAACCCATGCGCTGAGAACAATCTCTCCGCAGATGTCCCTGCTGACCGCAAATATAACAAGCACCAGTAGCTCTCCGACATGAAGCTGCAGGATGCTTCCCTCCACAATGAGTACAAAACTCCTCCTTCTTCTTCTTCTTCCCAAAACGGAACATACCTCGTGAACCACGAGATCCAGATGAAGTAGTAGGAGTAGAAGAAGACGTAGGTCCAGATTGCACAACAGATTGAGCTCGAGGCTCAAAAGATCCACTAGGCTGTGCTGACATCATCAGCTGTGCATGCTTGTTGCTAGTCTCCACAAGACGGAAACGGTTCACCAAAGTCTCAAAAGATACCGGGTCATCACAGACGACAACCTGAGAGTAGATATCTTGGTTCAAACCTTGTAGAAAGATATCATACTTCGATGCATCACTCTCATTGATATGAGGACTGAAAGGTAGCAGATCAAGAAATCGTTGCTAATATTGATCAATAATCATTGATCCTTGCCTCAAAGTAAGCAACTCCATCGATCATGCTTGGCGAACAGCCGGAGGAAAATACAGTTTCTGGAACTCCCGACAGAAATCCCCCCAAGTCACCTGTCCTCTCTCAGTACGTGCCTGAGCAGCTTTGGCATCCCACCAAAAACGTTCTCGATCCTCTAGAACAAATTCTAGAACTTCCAGCTTCTGATCCTCAGTACAATCGAAAGCACGAAAAGTACTCTCAAGTTTAGACATCCAACTCCTCGCCTGTTCAGGATTCTCGCCTCCCACCAAAGGTTTCGGTCCTACTTGCATAAATTTATTGATAGAGTAGCGACGTCTACCCTCATGATGACGATAAGGATCATCACGATGGCGGTGATGACGATGATGATGACCACCTCCCTGGCCAACACTACCGTGACTCTCGTCAGCCATATCCTGAAAATAATTGCACATTAAAATCCCAAATGCGCAAGAATTACTCAAGACTAAACTAAATCCCAAGTCCTAATCCCAAAATCTAAGCATGCTCTGATACCAAAAATTGTAGTGACCCTGCATGGAATCACCTACTAACTGGCAACTAATAGCATGCATTAAACTTAATACAACAAAATAACTTAATAGAGTAAAATATGCGGAAACAAAACCATAATTTACATATCAGCTTAGTAACATAATCCAGGCTTAAATCTGTAGTGATACAACCAAATCGAAAATCTTAAACAGTAAACATTATACAGCTATATCGACTCCTGCTGTATAATAAAATCCTCAAGGCTCCTGCTTCCTAGTCCTGCCTTGAACTACCAGCTCCGTCCATCCTGCAACCTGCCCCACGGAATAGGGTGTCCAAGATAACAACTAAGACGTGAGCGCTAACGCCCAGTACATAGACATGAGTACACGTAAATATATGATGCATGCAACATGATGACTGGTAACGGGTCATCCGAAAATCATGCTCAGAATCGGCTCCACATGAGTGCTGCCACCTCACGGATCAACCTCTAGGTGCAACCACACTCATCTAGTACACCAGAGTAGACAGACATAAATGCCCCCGCCGTCGCGGTACTCTCAGTGACAGACTATCGAGTATAGAGCTGAGCGGCTCTATAGTCAGGTATATCAAGGTATAGGCTCAACGTGTATATGGACATGACATATGAATATAGAAGCGGTAAATCATATCTCATGCCATATAATAATGCCAAGTAAATGCAACATATAAACATGTATACTCGCTGGCAATCTCAGTCAATGTGTACGTACCTCTAGGCTAGTTCAAGTATAGTAGGATCTTAGGTTCCAAGCCTATATTCAAAAGTTCACCGTATCACTCATAAATTCTATAAGCCTTAACTAAGCTAATAAGTACTCCCAAAACTTAAATAGATTCCCGGACCATACCTTCGTCCGTAGTTAGCCCTTTGAAGTCGTTAGTCCCGGATGACTATAACCACTCCTTGGTTATTCCAGAACCTCTATTATAACCGATAGGGCCCTCAAGTGTATATCTCACACTATATAACTGTAGAAAGAAACTCGGGAATTCGTATTTAAAAATGAAATCGAACGAGCCCTATTTATAGGAAAATTTCCGGACGAGTTCGGATCCTCCGAAGCTGAGTTCGGATCGTCTGTTCCAACTCACTGTCTGCATGCAAGACACGTCGAGTTCGGACTGTCTGAACGTCTCTTCGGGTCATCCGAAGTGACCTAAATCCAACACTTGTCAAAACACCATGCTGAGTAATCCTGCTTGCTTGGCACAAGGGAGTTCGGGCCGTCCGAAGTCCTCTTCGGATCGTCCGAAAGTACCTTAACTCCGAAGTCAACAAGCTCACCTTCGGAGCCCCCGGTGATCAAGTTCGGGCCATCCGAAGTCCTTTTTGGATCGTCCGAACTGGCTCAGATAATGAAATTTCGTTTCTTGCTTCTGAAGTCCGATTAAATCCCGGAATTGGTTAATTACCAACCCTTAATCATGTTTAACATATTATTATCTTAAAATGAGTTCTGGGTTTCTACATTCATAGACTACGGTTCTAAATAACCGTAGTCTATTTATAAAAAAAACATGCTCATAGACTACGGTTCAAAATAAACGTAGTCTAATTATAAAAAAAAACACGCTCATAGACTACGGTTCAAATAACCGTAGTCTATTTATAAAAAAAACACGCTCATAGACTCCGATTTTTAAAACCAATGTTGTAGAACACAAACAACAACGGTTTTTACAAAACTGTAGAGGTATATTTAAAAAAAACGCCCATTAACTACGGTTTATGTAAAAACCGTAGTTAAATGTAAAAATACTACGGTTTTATTAAAAACTGTAGTCTTTCTAGTGTAGTCTATTACCAAATTTCTTGTAGTGGATCTACAACAACTCTATCCCTGGATATAATGTGGCCAAGAAATACCACATGATTCAGCCAGAATTCACACTTACGAAACTTTGTGTACAATTGATTTTATCGAAGAGTCTGCAACACATCCCTCAGATGATAAGCATTCTCATTCACATCATGTGGATATACTAAGATGTCATCAATGAACACAACGACAAACTTATCCAGAAATTCCCGAAATATCCAATTCATCATATCCATGAATACAGCCGGCGCATTAGTCAACCCAAATGGCATTACCAAGAACTCATAATTCCCATACTTGGTCCTAAATGTTGTCTTGGCTATATCCTGATCCCGAACTCGTATCTGGTGATATCCATATCTCAAGTCAATCTTTGAGTAAACTGAAGTACCCTGCAACTGGTCAAATAAATAATCAATACGAGGCAAAGGATACTTATTCTTGATAGTGAAGCGATTCACTTGTCGATAATCGATTCACAATCGCATAGACCCATCCTTCTTCTTCACAAAAAGAACTGGTGCTTCCCAATTAGAAACACTCAGACGAATGTAACCATTGTCCAACAAATCCTGAAGCTGCTGCTACAATTCCAGCATCTCTTACGGAGCGTAACGATACGGTGCTCGAGAAATAGGAGAAGTTCCTGACATCAACTCTATGCCAAACTCGACTTCACGCACTGGAGGAAAACCTGGAATCTTATCTGGAAACACATCTCGGAATTCATTCACAATTGGTAAATCCTCGATACCAACACTTTCAGCGAATGTATCAACTGCATAGATGAGGTAGCCTTCCCCGCCAGACTCCAAAGCTCGACAAGCTCTCAAAGCTGATACCAAAGGCATCTGAGATCGCGCTCCCTCACCATAGAAGAACCAACGATCATCTCCAACCGGATGAAAGCGCATCAGTATCTAATAACAGTCCAGTGAAGCTCGGTATGTAGTCAACATATCAATTCCCAAAATGCAATCAAAATCTTCCATCGGAAGAACCATGAGATTCGCTGTCAAGACATTTACTTCAAACTCTAATGGACAACCCATTACTAGATTCTTAGCCGACGCAGACTAACCCATCGGGGTAGAAACAAAAACCACTGTGTCTAGTGAAATGTATGGTAACTTATGCCGCTTAACAAAACGTGCAGAAATAAAAGAATGAGATGCACCAGTGTCAACGCGTACAAAAGCAGGTATTCTAAATAATAAAAACGTACCTGCTATGACCCTCTCATTCTCATCCACTGCTTGATCATGCCTCAAGGCAAACACCTAATTGGAAGCACGAGGTCTCAGATTAGAACCTCCTGTTGACTGTCCATGTGGCCTCTGCTGATGTAGAGAACCTACCCGGATCCACTACCTAATCATAGTTTAATAAGCGCATGCAATAAATAATTAAAGCGTAAAAAGTGGAATATTTAAAATACAACAAATCCAATCGGCAAAATACAACCAACGACAATATAGTGTATAAATACTCTCATACAACCAAATCGAAAGTATTAGGGTAACAAATCCCACCACTAAAGCCTCGCTGCAATATGTAACAACTTCAACCTGCTGCAAATAACCTGGACTGTCCAGCCTCAAACCTACCCCGCCACAAGGAATCCAAAAAAAAACCAACAAACACTAGTAGAAAAATCGCAAAAGACTTCGGGTATTAACCGAAGTCGTAGGTAGATAATTAGCGAAGTAGTGTCGCGTGAAGTAATAGGATACTATTTTACTTCGCTGTATATCCGAAGTCGTATCCCTTAAATTATCGAAGTCTTTGGTCGATTCATGGAGCCAAAACCGGTTCCAAATTGGACCGATGCCGAAGTAAAAACATATCTTTTACTTCGCTAATTTCATAAGTTTGCGAAGTAAAAAATATGCTTGTACTTCGTTAATTAATGAATTTGATGAAGTAAAAGATAGTTTTTTACTTCGGCATTTTACTACAGACGAAGCAAAAGAATTTCTTGTACTTCGAAAATTACTAAAATTGCCGAAGTAATAGAAGACATATGACTGCGGCATGTACATCGACTGATGAAGTAAATTCTTTGAACGACTTCGTTGATACGAACTTATGGTGAAGTAAATTACTTATTTAACTTCACCATTTAATTTTAATGAAGTAAAAACACATTTTTTCTAAATTAAAATTTATATACAATAATTACACTATAAATATATTTTTTAAACTTAAAAACACGCTAATAATATTAATAAATCCATTCCAAAATGAAAAACATACATAAATCCCAAGTTTATCCACCAAAATAACCCGAAATTATGTTTATATCCACACGATTTCCACAAAACTAAACGTGTACACATAGACAAAAAAAAAGTATTATTCCAACGTGCATGACATATTTAAGCACCTACATACGAGTAGACAAAATCACTCCATTCACTTCTAACTTTATCAAATTGATCTTGACTGTAACACTGATTCTTGACGCATCCTGCAAACTGAAATTCAAAAAAAGATAGGAATGCCACGGTAAACCAACAACACAGAGTTGCAAACTAAAATGTAAAAACTAAGGCAGAGTTGCAAACTGAAATTTAAAACAAAGAATAAGCAACAATCTATTTAGCAAACAAAGAATTGGACAAGCAGAGTTGCAGATTATGTTCCAACTAAGGCAGAGTTGAAAACTGAAATCTAAAACAAAGAATAAGCAGCAACATATTTAGCAAACATAAAATCCGCCTAAAATAAAGTATGTTTTCATGGCTGATTATGTTTCATAAAAACACATAAAACCAAATGTACTATCATAACCAATGCCCAAGTCAAACCAATGCACAAGTCAAACGCAAGAATAAGCAACATCCAAAATATAATAATTGAATAAAGTCTTTTGTCATTGACAAAACTAAGAAAATTCTATAAATAAACTCTATGATTTGAAGCATAAACATCACCTAAAACTGTACCCCAGAGTGTAGGCAGAGCAACATAGTTTTTGAGAACCCCCCCCTCCCCTCCCTCTCCCTCTCCCTCTCCAAGCTTCCACCACCTCTCTATATATATAGAGATGAAATGGGGGGTAAGAGATGATGAGATAAATGAAATTAAGATGAATACACAACCTATATTGAAAGAAAATGATATTTTGTGTGATGAATTATTTAATCTTAGCATGCGAAAGTAGTGGAAAGTGGTGGTATCAATTTACACAATAGAGGCCGAGACTCAGAAAACTAAGATCACTAAATCTCAAGAGACAGCTTTGCATCTAGCCATCTCAAAATACCTCATATTATCGCCATCTTCTCCAACTATGGATTTCATAAATAAACCAGTGCATAAAATAAAATGAAAACTCACATCTTACCCAACGTAGATTTTCACATTCAACTATCTATTTCATATACCTCATCACACAAAATCCACATTCAATAAAACAACTTTGTTTCAGATTTTCCTATAATGAAATTGAAAAAATATTGCAAATCACAATCCAATTAATATGAACTATCAATTCATGTCTTTATACGTAAGTACAACACATACCAGCTTTTTTTTTTTTTTTTTTTTTTCTGGTTTCTCTTAGAAATTATATATGTTGTTCACTGCATAAGAAATTTTCAAACCACTATTAAATTATAATGATAACATAAATATAAACATAAACATAAAAATGATAAATAATAACAAAAGACAAAATACATAAATAATAACAATAATAAAACTAATAAAAGTTCATAACATAAATTTTTGAAGTACATAAAGTGTCTTTCCTTCTCCATAACAAAAAAATGAATGATATGATATGCTACAGTCTATATATATAAAGAGAGTTAAATCATGTTTAATCCAACATATACCTTTAGAAGCTACTTAATGAAAATAAACAAACAATATTATAATATAATCGTAAATAAATTACTAAAAAATAAAATGCTTGGAGAACTACTATGAAATGCTTGGAAAACACAGGATTTCAGTGTTCATATCTATTATTTACATTCAAAACTTCAAAGATTTAAACAAACAAAATTCTTGGAGGACTAGTATGAAATGAATGCCAAAGATTCAAAATCTAGAATAAAGTCTAATGATACAGAAATATCCTACTGTACATGTATCTCTGTTCCTTGCAAACCCACAAACATTTAAGATACAACTGTCTTTACAAAAATATCCTACTGCACCTGTATCCCTGTTTCTTGCAAAACTTCCCAGAAATATCTTACTGCACATTATTTACTTGATGAAAACAGCCCTCAAAAGGCCATAAAGCTGCCCCGAAACAGCCCTTAAAACCACGCCAAAACATCCCACAAAACCTCCACGAATGCATCCAAAAAACATATGACACCAAGTCTAAATTACAAATACATTTCTATGCAGAACATCAAATTTCACAAACCAAGGGACACCAAAACAACAATATTACCTAAAAAATAAACCCAAAACTTATACCAAATGATCTATATTTTATAAACTAAGAATATATCATTATAAAAAAAGGCTTTGAATGTCCATACCTAGTCATAAATAAGATCTTGGATGCATTCGGCCAACTCAGAGCGTACCTCATCAATTTCTTCCCGTGAGTACTCCTTTTTTGTAAAATTGGAACACACACATAAATTATTTAGAGAATAACGAGTGCTTGGAACACACAAATTATTTTTTGTAATATATATCTCTAACTTTTTGACAAAAATAGGCTGGAAAAAAATTAAGACACAAAGAAATGCTGAAATTTGCATCCCTCTGCCAAGCAAGTAGAAAAATAAAGCTACATAACATAAATTAACATGCAGATGAAATAACTGTTCATAAATAAAACAATTAACATACCTCAGTTGAAGTTCTTACAAGTCTGAAAAACTTCAGAATGCTGAGTTGTTGGTTATATCAAGTATCTGCAATGCACGTGACAAAATTGAAAGAAAAAAATAATGGTGGTGAGATGAAATAATTAAATATACATAACGGTGACATTTTTTAAAATAAAAAATATACATATATAGAATATAATGATTTGCAATCTGAAGTACTGTTTGACTCATCTAGAACCCTCAATATAGGGAGCTTCATTTGCTCCCTAGAAATTTGCTCGAGTTGCTGCAGGGATTCATAGCTAGATGATGATGAACTTATGCTGTGGATCCTTAGAATTTTTTATGCTAGACAACAAACACAAGTATATATCATTATTAAAATGATAAACAACAATTTATAACTAAACAAACAACCAATGATATTGGTAATTACACCCACTTAATTTCCAATTGTAATAAAAAGAACAATTAGTACATCAAATGTGCTCAACCACTCCCTAAAACTTTTGTTGTGAAATAAGAACCGATCAAAAAAATGAAACATTTGAAAAATCACAGGCACTGTAGTATTTTGAATTTTTACATACATGTAGAACTCGGTTAAGTTTGGTTCTACAAAATCATAAATATGCTGGGATTATACTTTTAGTCAAAGCTTCATATATTTTGTAACTTTTTTCCCTATGTTTCATAAATATAGGCAAGTAATTAGCTATGTTTTATAAATGGGAGATGACGACAAGGTTTAAACATGGACAAGGTGTAATTAGGCTCCCAAAGACACAAGCATACATATGACATTCTAGATCCAAATGAGACATATATTTCTTTCATCATGTAAACCCTCGTTTCTGCGGATCTACTGCGGCCTTGCGATATAGAACATGTAAATCATCAAATATATATATATATATATATATATATATAACAAATATATGATACATTTTGATATCTAAAAAATCCAAATCAAAGTCAAAATTACGTGTGAAAATAAGTTTTAGTACGTAGGAGTTAAGGATTGAAATAAAATTGAAATCACGAACTTCCAAAAGAAAGAGATCTTAAAGAAAAGATTTGGAGTACGTATTTGGTGTGAAGGCAAAATGAAAATGAAATTTTGATTGAAAGAAAATTGATTTGTGAAATAAATATAAATAATTAAAATAATATTTTTTTTCGCATATCTGAAGCTTGATATATATGATATTTATTTGCTTTGTCACATGGTTTAAACTTAATTTTTTTTTATATCAATTTCAGTGACTACTGTGAAACTTGCCTCTACTGCTATGTCAATGTTATCAAAATGAAAATCTATGTTCGATATTGTGATCGCGAATATCAACTCTCCTGATTTTTTATCGCTTCAAATTCCTCCAGGAAGCCGTTAAAATGGATTTGGTTGTAATGTGTAAGTTCTATACTTAATTGACTGACATCTCTTTTCTACTACTGCGAATCAAAAATTCGTTACTTGGATTCTTCTATCAAAACTTTTACATTTATATATTGATCAGTTTCCTGTTTACGTACCATATATTTGTTAATTACAATTATAATATTTTATTTTATTTTTTTGGGGTCCATTTTGTTTGGAAGAGGGAGCGTTTCTTTTTGTTTCTAAGCCAATAACAATGGAGACAGTGAAGTAGCTGTGGCAACATGTCCTAAGAGAGAAGATCTTCAAATTCAAGGCAAACAAAGGGTATGGAGACAGTGAAGTATCTGATGAACGTACCTGGGCTCACAAGGATGCAAGTTTTGGCCATTATTATGATTTGCCTGAGCCCTCCAACGGGTGCGACAATGGTCAAAATAGCTCCAAAAATTATGCAAAACTGAGATTTCAGCACCACCAAAAGCCAAAGAGGAATTAGAATTTATGCTTCTGAGGAAGAAAAATATCAAGGTTCTTGAAAATACACATACCCAATTCACAAACGAAGAAAGGATAATCTCCGCGGTTTTTTCACTATAATTCCATATGATGCAGGGAAGCTGCAGAGTTCATCAAAGGGACGTCATTCCTGTTTACCTAAACTAATGAAATCAGGAACTAAAAAGCATAAAAGACCAATATTAGTCCAGCAAAAAAGTCATATTAAGATGTGAACGAACTAAAGAAAAAGGAACAAAATTTTTATGAAAAAAAACTAAACAAAGAATTAACCTAAATATATGCCTAGTGCAAGCAATTTGTCAGCTTGTTTTGCTGCGAATTCTTTAGTAATAGACACTGCAACCTCAAGCACAGGACCATACCTAAGCACAGACCACTAATCTGAGAATCATGAGCATATTTTTAGTTTCTTTGAGGGAACAACTATAACAAAACATGGAAAACAAAAATCAAAAGAGGAAACCCGAAAAAAAAACAGAACCTAATTTCAAGTTAAAAAAAATTAGAATACTCATCCAAAAAGTACATTTAAAACCCGAATCGATGGGAAAAGAAAATGATTCATACATTGGGCTTTTGAATTATTCCATCTGTGAACAGCTCCGGGCGGTGGTGGAAGGCTGGAGTTGTAGATCGGCGGGGCGCTAGGGTTGAAAGGAAAGGGAACGATGAAGTTTTGGTTTTCACGATCTGTAAGTGAACGAGATATATCTACAATAATTAAAGGTTAGACAGAGTGAAAGGAATTTACTTCACTGCTTATTAAAAAAAATTAATTTTTCACTTTTTACTTCAGCAAAAAAATATATTCCGCAGTAATATGTTTTTAAAAAATAAGTGAAGCCCGTGTTTTTGTAAATACTGAAGTAAAATGTGTGTTTTTACTTCGCTTGTATTATTACCAAAGTTGATTATTACATATTACTTCGTAATTAATAATTGCCGAAGTAATGTATGCCGAAGTAAAATGTGAAAATTCTACTAGTGACAGGGGCGTGAGCGACAATGCTCAATACAAAAGCAATGATATATAGACTAATATGCAGCAAGCAAATGACTTTAAAATACTGGTTAAAACAGTCTACTCAGGGCGCCATGAATATACAGTACCGTGCTAAGAGAGCGACTCAGCGGGGTATTTGTATATTCTCCTATAAACTATAGTGTCAGAACCCACCGTCGTGGCCGCTCTTAGTGATAGAAAAACTAAGGGCTGAGTCTCCCCTCTCCCGACACGGATCCATAAGGAGTAACCCCTCACCGATGAAAACTGTCATGACTCACATCATACTAGATGCAGTCTACCGTTAGAACATGCATGTGCTAAAGTCGTAAAACATGGTAAAACACATAGCACATACTCATGCAACATATAATCATATATATCATGCCGGCTATCTCGGTCAGTACTTGCGTACCTCTAACACTGCAGGCAAATCCTAGCACCACTGGTCTAGATCCCACGCCTACCAGTCCACACTAAGGTGTCTACAATGCAAATACCCATGTATCATTAAATAAGCTCTAAAAGCCTTAACTAAGATATTCCATACTCCTAAATATTTTTAGGAATCCAAGGTTATACCTGCATCCGTCGTCATCCCTTTTCTGCCGCTTGCCTCAAAACTAGGCCACAGCTCCGCTACGACACCTGAATCGCTATGCCACTCCGAATTCCCCATAGGACGCCTAGATTTTCCTAGATCTAAGATAGAAGGCTAAGGAATCGAGAGAGAAGAAAAATGTGCGAGTGAAAATGAATCTCGGCTCCCCTATTTATAGACGGAGTTCGGACCATCCGAACCCAGTTTGGAGCCTTGAACATGTTCAGACCGTCAATGTCCCATCCGTACGTAAGCAATGATGTCATTTTGCTGACGTAGATGATGGCGTAAGCCCTGGCCCTGTTCGGATTGTCCGATCCTGCCGAGAAACCGTCCGATCACGATCGGAGCATCCGAACTCCACTTCGGAGCATCCGATCTGCTCTGGCCCAATTTTATTAATTTTTTTAATTAATCCCTTAATCAATTTATTGGGTTGCGGGTCACTAAATTCTCCCCCACTTAAAAAATTTCGTCCTCAAAATTTAAGTTTAGAGGAAAACATTGAAAGTCAAACAAATGTTCTTTATTACAACTGAACATTACAAAGTACAAATCTTATTTACAAAGAAAAGTACAAAACATCAAAACATTTCTGGATGCTTAGCTCGCATCCGAATCTCCAGCTCCCAAGTTGCTTTTTCAGTCCCTCTACGCTGCCACTGCACCATCACCAAAGGTATGCGTTTGTTGCGAAGAACCTTATCCTTTCTGTCAAGAATCCTGAGGGGTCTCTCCACGTAGGACAAATCCTGATCCAATTGCACCTCAGTCGGATGCAAGATGTGTGACTCATCTGCCACGTACTGCCTCAGCAAGGAAACGTGAAACACATCATGGATACTGGAAAGATACGGTGGCAAAGCTAAACGATAAGCCACGTCTCCAACTTTCTCAAGAATCTCGAATGGACCGATAAATCTCGGCGACAACTTGCCCTTGAGTCCAAATCTCATCACTTTCCGGAAAGGTGACACTCGTAGGAACACATGTTCCCCTACCTCAAAATGTAACGGTCTGCGGTGAGTATTAGCATAGCTAGCCTGTCGATCCTGAGCCGCCTTAATCTTCTTACGGATCATATCCACTGCATCGGTCATCTGGTGGATCATCTATGGACCTTCGACTTGACGCTCGCCAACTTCGTCCCAAAACAAAGGTGTACGACAGAGGCGTCCATATAAGGCATCGAATGGTGTCATGCCAATGTTGCTGTGGTAACTGTTGTTATAAGAAAAATCCACTAACGCCAAATGGTCATGCCACGCTGGTCCAAAATCCATCAATGTCTTTCAAATCATATCCTCGAGAGTACGAATGGTCTTCTCACTTTGCCCGTCAGTCTCCAGGTGATAAACTGTACTCAAACTCAAAGTAGTGCCAAGAGCTCGCTGGAAACTACCCCAAAATCTAGAGGTAAACCTCGGATCTCTATCGCTGAAAATGCTCAACGGAATCCCGTGCAGACAAACAACCTCTTGCACGTACAGACATGCCATCTGATCGAAAGTAAAGTCCCGATTGTAAGGCATGAAATGCGCGGACTTCGACAATCAATCAGCAACAACCCGAATAACATCACAATTCCTGGAAGACATCGACAAGTGGGTGACAAAATCCATCGTCACATGCTCCCACTTCCATTCTGGAATCTCTGAGTTGTGAAACAAACCACCGGGTTGTCAAAATTCTACCTTGACCTGCTGACACACAAGGCACCGAGATACAAACTGATAAACACTGCGCTTCATTTCTTTCCACCAAAACCTCGTACGTAGATCCTTGTACATTTTCATGCTACCTGGATGTACAGAAAATATACTACGATGAGCCTGTGACAGAATCTCCTCTCGTAGTGTGGAATCATCAGGAACTACCACACGTCCAGAGAGACACAATAGACCATCATTCTGCAAATGAAAACCAGAAATATTCCCATCCTGAGCCAATCGGGCTAACTTCTGCGTCTTCGGATCAACGGCCTGCGACTCACGTATACGAGTATACAACGCTGGTTCAGAAAGTATAGATGAAACACGAACTCCCTACTGTTCCTTCTTATGCCGAAAAGTGAAACCCAAGGAACAACACTCCTCTACCACTCGCGCAACTGAGCTGGTACGAAGCAAACTCACATACACTATGCGGCTTAGAGCATCCGCAATTGGATTAGAAGTGTCTGGATGGTACTTGATCTCACAATCGTAGTCCTTCAGCAAATCCATCCAACGACGCTGCCTCATGTTCAACTCAGCCTAAGTGAACAAATACTTCAACTCTTATGGTCAGTAAAGATCTCGAACCTCTCACTGTACAAATAATGATGTCATATCTTAAGAGCAAAGACAATGGCCACAAGCTCTAAATCGTGTACGGGATAGTTCTCCTCACGAGTCTTCAACTGCCTAGAGGCATAGACAATCACATGACCTCTCTGCGATAACACACATCCCAAACCCTGGAGTGAAGCATCAGTGTGAACTACAAAGCCACATGATCCAGACGATAGAGCCAACACTGGAGCTGTAGTTAGACGGCGCCGCAACTCGTGAAAACTCTCCTCGCACTCCGACATCCAAACAAAAGGTACATCCTTCCTTGTCAGCTGCATCAAAGTCTTAGCAATATGAGAAAAGTTCTCCAAGAATCTCCGGTAGTAGCCTGCCATCCCAAGAAAACTACAAATCTCTGAAACTGTCGTCGGGCGTGACCAGTTCAAAATAGCTTCCGTATTACTAGGATCAACGAAAAACCATCTCGTGAAATAAAATGACCAAGGAAAACAACTCGGTCAATCCAGAAGTCACACTTGCTCAACTTCGCATACAACTGCCTCTCTCTCAGTATCTGCAATATTGTACGGAGATGGAAACCGTGCTCATCGACACTGCGAGAATACACAAGGATATCATCGATGAACACCACCACAAAATTATCCAAAAAATTGCAAAATACTCTGTTCATCAAATCCATGAAGACTGCTGGAGCATTCGTCAAACCAAACGGCATCACTAAGAACTCGTAGTGACCATACCGCGTGCGAAATGCTATCTTAGAGATATCCTCCTCTCTAACCCTCAATTGGTGATATCCCAACCATAGATCAATCTTCGAATACACAAAAGTACCCTGTAACTGATCAAATAGATCATCTATTCGCAGAAGAGGATACTTATTCTTCATCGTTGCTTGATTAAGCTGCCGATAGTCTATGCAAAGACGCATCGACCCATATTTCTTCTTAACAAAAAGGACTGGGGCTCCCCATGGCGAAACACTCGTCCGAATGTAGCCCTTATCAAGAAGATCTTGAAGTTTATTCTGCAACTCTCTCATCTCTGAAGGTGCTAAACGGTACGGAGCTCTGGAAATCGGTGCTGTCCCTGGCACCAACTCAATGCCAAACTCGATCTCCCTCACTGGTGGTAAGCCTGGAATCTCTTTTGGAAACACATTGGGAAACTCACGGACTACGGGTATCTCCTGGATGTTTGATCTCTCCAAGGATGCATCGATGGCATAGATAAGGTAGCCTTCCCCGCCAGACTCTAAAGCACGTCGGGCTTTCAGAGCAGAAACCACTGGCATCGGGGGTCGTGCTCCCTTACCATATAAGTACCATGCCTCACCATCCACAAGACGAAAATGAACAAACCTCTGATAGCAATCCACTATCGCTCTGTAGGTAGTCAAGAGATCAATCCCAATAATGCAGTCGAAATCCTCCATGGCTAGGATCATCAGGTTAGCACTAAGTTGATACCCCTCGAAATCCAAGGAGCAACCAACCACTAGACGCTTAGCTAAAACCTCGCTACCCATCGGAGTAGAAACCACTAACAACACGTCTAAAGGAATAAACGACAGTATATACTTCTTAGCAAAACTTGCTGATATGAATGAGTGTGACACACCTGTGTCAATCAACACATACGTAGGAAAACCAAATAAACTACAAGTACCTGCAATCATCCGGTCACTGTATGCCTCCGCCTGCTCCTGGTTCATTGCAAAGACTTGCCCCTGAACACATGGCCGTAAGGAAGAATGACCTAGAGAAGAAGTTTGTCGCGGTGATGAGAAGGCTGCTACTGATACTGCTATTGCGGCTGCTGTACTGACAATTGGGAACCTCTGGAACCACTAGCCACTCCTATCAACATAGGATAGTCCCTCTTCATATGCCCCTCCTGACCACACTAGAAACATGCGCTGGCTAAAATAGGGCACGGTCCTGCAGGATGTCTGCGCTTGCACTGACGACATCGGCTCATCCTCTAGCTACCAAAACGCTGCACTCCGCTAGATCCGAAAGAAGAAGAAGAAGTACCACCTTGCTTTTTGAAAGACTGACCCCTCGGACCCAAAGAACTAGTCAGTCTGGATGAAAAAGAAGGAATCATAGACCGGTTCCTCCGTAGACTATCCTCAGCTTGATGTCAATGGTCCACCAAACCTTCATAGTTCATGTCGGCCCCAAAAGCAACCATCTGATGAATCTCAAGGTTCAGACCCTGAAAAAAATGATCAAACTTGGCCACAAAATTCTCAGCGATATGCAGGCAATACGGTAGAAGATCAAAGAACTTCTGTTGATACTCCTCAATAGTCATCTTCCCCTGTCACAGTCCAAGAAACTCACTAGCTTTCGCCTGACGAAGGGCTGGAGGAAAATATAATCTCTTGAAAGCAGTATGAAACTCAGTCCAAGTAGCTGCTCCTCTCGCTGCTACAATCGGTGCAGAAGTAGATCTCCACCGCTTTCTTGCTCGACCCTGTAGAAGAAAACCAAGAGTCTCCATCTTTTCCACATTTGTGAAACGGAACTCTTTGAAGCAATGTTCCATCCTCTCTAGCCAGTCCTCAGCAGCCTCTGGGGTCTCGCCTCTTGCTAATGGTTTAAGGCTCACTTGCATAAACCTATGCATGCTGACTCTCCTCCACTCTTCGCGGTGTCCACGGCGATGTCAACGACC
This sequence comes from Henckelia pumila, assembly GCF_033568475.1. Classification (NCBI taxonomy): domain Eukaryota; kingdom Viridiplantae; phylum Streptophyta; class Magnoliopsida; order Lamiales; family Gesneriaceae; genus Henckelia; species Henckelia pumila. The sequence continues at coordinate 186,013,958 of NC_133123.1, read as the reverse complement.
ATCTCCGCCGTCCCAACACCATCACCTCCACTGTCGTAGCTCTTGTAGTAATATATCATCTGTCAATTAATAACATATAATGTATTAATCCGCTTTAGTAATTCCTAGTTGCAATGTGTTCTGATACCAATAAATGTAGCGACCCTACCCGAATCCACTACCTAATCAGAGTTTAATAAGCGCATGCAATAAATACTTAAAGCATAAAAAGTGGAATATTTAAAATACAACAAATCCAATCGACAGAATACAACCGACGACAATATAGTGTATAAATACTCTCATACAACCAAATCAAAAGTCTTAGGGTAACAAATCCTACCACTAAAGCCTCGCTGCAATACGTAACAACTTAAACCCTGCTGTAAATCACCTGGACCGTCCAGTCTCAAACCTGCCCCGCCACAAGGAATCCCAAAAGAAACAACACAGGGGCGTGAGCGACAACGCTCAATACGAAAACAATGATATATAGACTAATATGAAGAAAGAAAATTACTTTAAAATACTGGTTAAAACATTCTACTCAGGGTGCATTGAATATACAGTACCGTGCTAAGAGAGCGACTCCGCAGGGTACTCGTATATTCTCCTATCAAATATAGCGTCAGAACCCACCGTCATGGCCGCTCTTAGTGATAGCAAAACCAGGGGCTGAGTCTCCCCTCTCCCGACACGGATCCATAAGGAGTAACCCCTCACCGATGGAAACTGTCAAGACTCACATCATACTAGATGCAGTTTACCATAAGAACATGCATGTGCTAAAGCCGTAAAACATGGTAAAACACATAGCACAAACTCATGCAACATATAAGCATATATATATATCATGCCGGCTATCTCGGTCAATACTTACGTACCTCTAACACTGCAGGAAAATCCTAGAACCACTGGTCTAGATCCCACGCCTACCAGTCCACACTAAGGTGTCTACAATGAAAATACCCATGCATCATTAAATAAGCTCTAAAAGACTTAACTAAGTTATTCCATACTCCTAAATATTTTTAGGAAGCCAAGATTATAGCTGTGTCTGTCGTCATCCCTTTGCTGCCGCTTGCCTCAAAACTAGGCCATAGCTCCGCTACGACGCCTGGATCACTATGCCACTTCCGGATTCCCCATAGGACGCCTAGAATTTCCTAGATCTAAGTTAGAAGACTAAGGAATCGAGAGAGAAGCGACGAAATGTGCGAGTGAAAATGAATCTCGGCTCTCCTATTTATAGACGAAGTTTGGACCGTCCGAACCCAGTTTGGAGCCTCCGAACACGTTCGGACCGTCCGATCCAGACTTCGGACAGTACGATGTCCCATCCGTACGTAAGCAATGACGTCATTTTGCTGACATAAATGATGACGTAAGCCCTGGCCCTATTCGGATCGTCCAATCCTGCCGACGGACCGTCCGATCACGATCGGAGCGTCCGAACTCCACTTCGGAACATCCGATCTGCTCAGGCCCAATTTTCTTACTTTTTGTTAATTAATCCCTTAATCACTTCATTGGGTTGTGGATCACTACAGCTGCACTGTGGCCTGAGATCCAGAACCCGAACCAGCTCCCCCGACCTGTGGACAATCCTTTGTCAGGTGGCCAATCTCCCCGCAATGAAAACATGCTCCTAAAGCTCTATGAAATCTGTTAATAGGATGACTCCCACCAGAATGATTACAAGGACCCTGACCCTTCTTCCCAAAGCTCATCACTCCCCCAGATCTGGAGGAAGAGGAAGTAGAACCAGACTTCTTGAAAGACTGAGCATGGTGTAATGCCCCGAATTTATCTTAATTGAGTTTATTTGAGAAAACCGGAGATTTTATTATTTGAGGGTCGTTTTGATTTTTATCAGGGACCTTTTTGCAAATTTTGGAAATTTCAGGGACAAAAGTGCAAAAATGAGTTTTGTTATATATTCTTGAGTTGACTAAGTCTCTTATTTCTTCCTTCTTCTTCCTCTTGTCCGATTTCCTCCATTGAAGGTGGCCCATCACTTCTTCAAGCTTTCAGATTTGATTTATGCTCGATCCGTCCGTTAGAATTTATTTCTAAGGGCAGATTCGCGATCTCGGCAGCGAGTGCTTCGTTCTATCGTAAGTATTTCTCCGATCAGTTATAATTTATTTTTCAAATGTTGTTAGAATCGAATGAGTTTCGGGTATGATGTTCTTGGGCTAGTTCTTATCGTTTATTCTCAGTCGGAATTGGAAAAGAACGTCGTTCGGATTTGTTATGAATTTTCTTATGATTTTCGAGAATTGGAGCTTTGAGATTTGATGGGTTTGAGTCTTAATTGTATTATTGGTATTGATTTGAGTTAGTATCGATATATTACTGCTGTCTGCATTTCCAGTTTGATCAGAATATAGCCGTTATGCCGCCGGTTTGAGATTTTAGTTTTTGGGGAATTTGTTGTGAGTTTTGGATTGGTGTTGGATTGATTGATGTTGGTGTTCTTAATTATCTCCTTTCAGACTTGTTTGAACATCATTGGACTCGAAGTTCTTAGAGTTCGAATCATCGATCGATCGAGGTATGGTATCGAGTTTACCCTTTTTCGTTGAATTGATATTCGTTTGGATTGTGATGGGAATTCTTGTCCTTGTAGAAATCCAGTTGGAGCAACATTTGAATTGAGAAAGGTATAAGACGACATTGGATGGAATAGGACGATTAACTCGAATTCGGATTGATTCGAGTGTCCTGGAGAAATCACATACTTGCATGTCTATTTGAATTAATTGAATTATATGATTGAATGTTTTAGTTTTAATATGCATTCATATTGAGCCGAACGTTTCATTTCATTTGAATTAGACGGTCTGAGGGTTATAGTCGAGTGGCACTGCTAGGCGATTTGTTACAGTAGCCGATCAACTCTCTATTGAATGCCTCAGAATCTGGTGGATTGATGTATACATCGTCCACCTCGAAAGGGGAAGTTGATGTGATTGTTGTGATATTTCATCCTCGGGATCCCAACCAAGGAATCGTTGAATCGTTTTACCTTTTTGATTATCCGGATTGATAATCGAGACTTTTGAAGTCATGCATTCATTTACTCTCATTTGAATACATGGAATTTGATGTATTTCATTTTGAGATGCTTAATTGTTATAACATGTTTGTCTCTTTTACTGGAAATATTATTCTCACCGAATTTATCCGGCTGTTGTCTTGTCTTTGTATGTGTGCTTGGCGACAGGTGGGGCAAGACCGAGCCAGAGATCGCATGGCTAGATGGTTTAGTTGAAAGAAGTGAGGACTTGGCGGTTTAGAAGTCGAATATGTAATCGAACTTATATTGTATTCGAACTCGTTGTGTTTTGTATTGAATAAACTAGACTGAAGCATGTTCTACTAGTTTGAGTTTGTATAACTCTAGAACTATCTTGTATTGGATTATGTATGTTGAGTTGATGTGGTTTGAAGATTTTGAGTTGGGAAAGAGTTGAGCTTTTTCTGTTTTTTTTTTGTTCAGAATAGGGCTCGCTCGATCGGTTGAATATTATCGATCGAGCGAGCATACCTGTACCGAGGCAGGAGTTGGGAATTTTTGTGTCCGCTCGATCACTAATGTTTTACCAATCGAGCGGGGCTTTTAAAATCTTTTGGCAGAACTTGTATTATTGTTGCCCGCTCGATCGGTAACGTTTTACCGATCGAGCTAGCACTGCTCTTTAGGATAAATTTTTTTATGGTTTTCTTTTGGATCTTAATGGTTTATCGATAGGATTAATTCTTGATTAGAGGATTAGAATCGAGGTCCTCACACATGGGGACCCAAAGAACTTGCGGGTCTAGATTGAAGGAAAGACCTGTTAAGGAGAATGTTGTCCTCCGCTTGGTAACATCGACTAACCAACATTTCATAAGTCATGTCATCACCCACAGCTACTCGGTCATGGATCTCCGGATTAAGGCCCTGGAGAAACAGGTTATACTTCGCCGCAGTGCTGTCAAAAATATGGGGGAAATAGGGCAATAGCTCAAAGAACTTCTGCTGGTACTCTTCAATAGACATCGAACCCTGCCTCAAACTCAACAACTCACTGGCCATCGTCTGTTCGGAGTACAATTACAACAAACTATTGAAATACAATATAATCAGAATAACTCCGGATGCTCAAAACGCATATGGCTCTCTAACTCCCAAGTCCTTTCCTCAGTTCTCGACGCTGCCATTGAACCTTGACAAGAGGAATACGCTTATTCCGAAGCACTTTATCTTTCCAGTCCATAATTATGAGCGATCTCTCCATGTATGACAAGTCAGGTTCCAGCTGAACCTCTGTTGGATGCTGAATATGCGACTCATCTGCAACATACTGATGGAGTAACGACACGTGGAACACGTTATAATGGAAATATATGGTGGTAATACCAAACGATAAGCCACATCTCCGACTTTATCCAAGATCTAGAACGGACCAATGAATCTCGACGCTAGCTTTCCCTTGAGACCAAACCTCATCACCTTTCGAAAAGGTGATACTCGTAAGAATACATGCTTCCCTGCCTCAAAATGAAAAGGTCTGCGCTTGGTGTTGGCATAGCTGGCATGCCTATCCTGTGCAGTCTTAACCATCTTCCTGATTAGTCCAAATTTATCCACCATTTGTTGAACTAACTCTGGTCCCTCGAATTGTCTTTCCCCTACTTCAACCCAGAATAAGGGTGTTCAACAATGGCAACCATAAAGATCCTCAAACAGTACCATGCCAATGTTGCGATGGTAGATATTGTTATATGCAAACTCTATCATCGGCAAATGATCCTTCCATGACAATCCAAAGTCCATCACTGAAGCTTTCAGCATATCCTCTAATGTCCGAATTAGTCTCTGGATGATACTCTGTGCTGAGACTCAATTAAGTACTCAAGTCTCGCTGAAAACTACCCCAAAACCGTGAAGTGAATCTCTGATCTCTATCACTGACAATGCTCAATGGCACTCCATGCAAACACACAATATCCTGAATGTACAATCTTGCAATGCGATCAAAACTGAACTCGCGATTGTCACTACTAGAAAAAATGGCTATCGTGACACTTTTTTGTTGACATTTTTTAAAAAAATGTTGTTACAAAAACTTTACACTGACACTTGCAAAAAACTCTCATTATAAAAAATAAAAAAAAACATATTAGATTAGTTATAATGACACTTTTAATAAATGCCACTTTATTCACGGAGACTTTATTCACGGAGGGAATTTTTCCCTCTTTGTAATTTTAATAAGTTCTTTTTTCCCTCCTAAAATATTTTAATGTTAAATAAATAAAATAAATAATAGATAATAGACACTTTTTGGACAGAAATTGGAATATCAGAGATAGCTAGGGTAGCGCTCCTCTCCTCTCGATCAGATCCCCAATCTCTTTTCTCCTCCAAAATCTTTAGCTTTACCGGCCAGTAGCACCTACATCCATTTCTTGGATTTAAACCCTTTGTTTTCTATGCCTCACGGGTTGTTGAGGTTTGTTAGGTTTTCATTTCTTGAAGATGACTTCTTTTTTGGGCATGGGTGCGTGGTATTTTCTTTTGAATCGGAACTTATATTGTCTTGAATCTTTATCGTTTATTCCTGTTAATTTTTTATTTTAATTGTTTATTCTAGTTATTTTCTTGATTGAAGAATTCTGGTTCATGTCCATTGATCATCTGTCACTTTTTTTTTCCTTTTTCTTGTTTTCATTCATCTATAGTGTGCTTTAAGGTCAAAATCGATCAATTTGCCAAAATACTTGAATATGCAGTTTAAGGTATTATTTTCCTTTAGCTAGAGTTTTCATTACGAACTCATCACTCAATTGATGATAGAACTTTCTTTCTTTATTCTCAGGTTTTGCTCAATGTTTGTAGTACCTTTGGTAGTGGTTTTAGAACTCATATATATTCACTAAATAAAAAAAAATTATCTCAATCTCAATTGTTTTATTTTTGAATTAGAAACCTGCTTGAATTGGTTCTCTTCGATTTCTAAGGAAGATACATTCAGGAAATTGTTCAGACAGATTGATTGGAATTGCTCCGAAATAAAATTTAGTTAAAAATGATTGCATTTGGCATATGAGTTAAACATTTTATGTTTTCATCAATTTTTCATCACGTTTCATCGTCTTTCATACCTTTCCCAAGGGTAAAATTCAATCTCTTCGATTTAAATTCGTTTCTTCAATCATATCACATTAATATTGACTGATATTTGTGTTAATGTGTTAGGCATCGGGTTCGGTGGAGTTCGAGGTACATTTTCAACTACTTATAATTTTCTGTAAAATTAATTAGTGTAATGATTTGAGGCTACTTTAGTTGTGATATACATAGTGAAGCTTTCTAGCGAACATTGCAGTTAGACTATGGATCAGAATGCATATAGTTCATTTGTTCATTCATTCTTTGTGTATTGCGTTGTTTATTATTATTTTTGTTCATGCATACTCTAATATTTCCCACTGTATGTTTTCATCTTTGTGTATGTATACTTGTAAGACATTCTAATAGATAGTTGAATGATTAAGACTTTCTAGAATCAACTGTATTAATAAAAAGAAAATTAAGGGATTGCTAGAACCATTTGACCTGAAATTTTTCAATAACCACTCATCTCAAATGGCTGCTCTAGATTATTTTATATCTTTGGAAAGTGATGTACTTGTTACCACTTATGATGGAAATATGGCTAAACATGTTGAAGGGCGTCACAGTTCTGTTCTCTTATGTATTCTTGGATCAATTCTTTCAAAATCTTGTGTTGCTACTTAACACAATATCTCATTTAGGCTTGATTCATTACATCTGGAATAATAAAGATTATGTTATATGTTAAAACTGCCCAGATATTTAGGTTTCAAGAAGACGATTCTCTTGAACAGACGAGTTTTGGTACTCTCAGCTTATGTAAGAGAAGCTCATTTGGAAGACTAAATGGGGAGTCCAAGGAAGCATGTTGTCATAGATAATAGACTAAGGAATAAGATTACTTCTATGCCGAAGACCGAAAGGGTTTTATGTTTGATTAACCCCTTGTTCTGAACTTATGGGTATTTTAAATGCAAATGCTTAAAATTTGGACATTTTTAGTCTACTTCTGCTGTACAGAGTGTCAAAATCACTACATGTAGGTAGCTTTGATGCTTTATCTCATTATTTTTGCTTAACCATGTTGGTTCTGACTTTATATTATTTGTTTAACTTTTAAGGCTTCATATGTTTCATTTCTTTTGCTCTTTCTAGTAAGTTTGTTTTAATTCTCGGGCTACTCATGTTTGATAGTAGAACTACATATTATGAGTCTTGTTAACTTTTTAAGAGTTTTAGATTTTCTGATGATTTGTTACGACCATTCTTTTCCTGGTTTGAAACATTTTGCATATCATTATCTGAATATTTTACCACTACTTTCACATTTTTAGTGATGTAGTATATTAAATGTAACTGTGATTAACTAAATCAATCGTTAGCCTGCTGTTCGAAACTTGAACTGTAATGTTTGTACTTCTTCCATGCAAATGTGAGATGGGTTCTTTTTAGTGATTCCTGCGTGCACTTTACAGGTACCGACTGTATGAAGAAAAGGCTGATTGGATTGGATTATTTATGTGATGTTGGCCAAGATGAGCACTTCAAAATGTTCTTCATAGTAAGTTTGAACGTTTGGTTTCTGGTTTGTGTTCTGTCTATATCATTAGCACTCTGTTCTCATTTTTCCTGTATTAGAGTTTAAGTCTACAGAGCTTTATTGACTAGTATTTCAAGCTACCAGACAAGCTGGTTGGCTTCCAGGGAAAGACGATGGATAGCCTAAAGCTAGTCATGTAGAGTTTGGGCTTGTTTCGGGAGTGGGTGGAAAACAAATCCGTAGTCAAAGTTCTGGAACGGTCAAACTAGTTGATTTACTCGAGATTGTTCAGATTGTGAAGGATTTACGCTCTGAAGAACAACGTTGGTTTCTGTTGTTATTATTAAGTCATTTGATTTTTTTGTACTTAGCTTGTTGTTACATTATGAGAAGGCAAGGTAGTTTGTTGATGTATTATGAGAATGTTGTATGAATTTTATGTATCTCAACTTTGGTTGTTAATATATTGTGTTTTCATATTGTGTTTATTAAGTGTTTCGATAAATTTCAATAATTTATAATTTTTAAAATTTTGAGTTGCTTTTAAATATTGAATTTTTTTTATGTATTTAAAAAATATTAAAAGATATAAATGACCTAAAAATTTGTAATGCATTTACATATATGAAAAATGACATTTATAAATGTCATTATAAATCTTATAGTGTATTTATATATATGAAAAATGAAATTTACAAATGTCGTTACAAATCTTATTCTGACACTTTTTTGTCATTATAGCAATTATTCATGACATTAGTGGTGTAACTATTTTTATGTTATAATGACACTAGGAAATGTCACAAACCTTTGGACGACATCACTATAGACGACATTTTAACTTAATGTCACTATGTAAAAAATGTCAGGATAAATAGTATACAATGACACTTTTAAATGTCATTAAATGCATATTTTCTAGTAGTGTGTATGGAAGAAAATGAGCAGAATTGGACAACCTGTCCACTACCACCCAAATGGCATCAAACTGTCTAGAAGGCATCGACAAGTGAGTGACAAAATCCATCGTCACATGCTCCCACTTCCACTCAGGAATTTTCAAGCTATGCATTAGACCACCCGGTCGACGATGATCTGTCTTAACCTGCTGACAAACAAGGCATCGGGACACATATTGATAAACACTGCGCTTCATCCCTTTCCACCAGAATCTCGTACGTATATCTTTGTACATCTTAGCACTGCCTGAGTGTACGGTAAATCTACTACGATGGGCTTGAGACAAAATCTCCTCATGCAAATACGAATCATCAGGCACAACTGCTCTACTAGACAAACAAAACAACCCATCAGACTGAAAATGAAAACCTGATGTGTTGTCTCCCTGAGAAAGCCTGGCTAACTTTGTTGGAAAACGCGGCTCCCAGATCAATCACGATTGATACCCGGTGCAGCGGAAGTTTAAAAATTTTGTTATGGAACAATTCCATAGTGTGGATATCAACCGTTCAACGATTAAATTATTAGTGTGTAAAATTCAAATAACAATTAATTAAATTTTACCTCCAATCTCGCAACGAGATTAATGGACACCAACAGATTTGATCTGCTCTTGTTGTCTCTCCCTGGAACCGATGAACTCCTTCAATCAGGTCCACGAACAGAGGTTTAATCCCTCTGATAGATTGCACTAGAAAATCTATCAGAAGTTTTCTGCGAAGAGAATAAACGAATCTGATTCGCTATTCCAGACTGCAATTCAAAATCACAGACCGGAAAATCTCGGGCAGAGGGGGAGGGGTCGGCCGAACAGAGAGAGAGAGAGCTAGGGTTCGAAAATTCTCTCTGTCTCAAAAATTATGACCTGTTGTATATAATTTCTGTACTGCAATAACTTATTTATAATGCAGGCCACTAACACCTTAGGGCCCATTAGTCATAAGTTAGGGCCCGACAAGCAAAGCCCGCATGTTCAGAAATTAATATAAAATTCATCGTGACTCCGATTGATAAACCGATTTTACCAATGTGCACAGAAACCATTTCTGCACATTTTAAAGTCAAGATAAATTTTCCTGAATCCGAATTCAGTGGTTTCCAAAAATGTCCATCCCTATGTCATTTTAGGAAATCCTACTCCCTTACTCTTATTTAAGAAGTCCAACTCCTTAGTTCATTAAATTTAACTCTTTAAATTTAACTATCTCAACGGGGATTAAAACTCCATTACACTGTGTGACCCTCAATGGTTCAGGGATACAGCTAGCCGTGGGCTCACAACTCCTTGTGACTCGGAACAACACTTTCCGACTTGCCCAACGAATCATGGTAAAGCGCCTAGCAACATCGCCCCATGATTCCCTAGGTATCACTGATAGTGCCTACAAGAACCAGTAGATTTTGGTTAGCGTACAGTACGGTCCCTTCATCCATATATCCCGATCGAATCAACAACCATTGGTATATCGAGAGTCGCTCAAGATTCGATAACTATGCAATACATCTTGAAGATCAAATTAGTGACATCGCATGTGCTACTAAGAAACCATTTCTTAAATCACATCAATTACTCTGGCCAGAGATTTATCACACTAATATCTCCTCAGATCGCATAGGATATCCACACTCGCAAGTATGTGGTGAATCCTTGACAACAATGCATTGACTCCTATATGTGTCGTAACTGTACCCAATCTCGACACCTGATGACCCCCTCAGAGTCGGTAAACGAGTCAAAGCACAGTACTAGCATATAGAGTCTCCATGATGTTTCAAGTCGTAAGGACTAATGGTGTACAACCAAAATCGCGGACTTTATCCACTCGATAAGTGATAACCACTTGGAAAGTCCGGATAGGGTAGTTCGATTATTCATCCTATGAATATCCATTTGCATGCTTCGAACATCTCCATGTTCCCTACCAATGAAACGTGATACTCCGCATCGCAAATGCTAGTCTCAAACTCGAGCGATCCTTATCCTTATTATCGGACGGCTCAATCGACTAGGAACGGTTTTTTAGAATATACAGTGACTATAAGATGTATTTCATGATAGACATCTCCATGTTCTACCACATCTTACATACACTATAGTATATTCAAGGTCTTTATCAAAACAACAATAGTATATCACAATATAACAATATGAAGTAATATAAAGTCATTGCCATAAAAGTGTAAATAATATTAAACAAAAGATTGTTTATACAAAGAGTCATCAAAGCCCATAGCCACACAGTTGGCTCACTGGGCACCCACTCTTACAATCTCCCACTTGCCCTATAGCCAACTAGTCATACTACGTAGACCCATTGCTTCGCGATGTTTGTCAAACAATGGTCCTGGCAAAGGCTTAGTAAGCGGATCAGCGATATTGTCTGCAGAGGCCACTCGTTCGACAATGATGTCTCCTCTTTCCACAATCTCCCGGATGATGTGGTATTTCCTCAGTACATGTTTGGATCTTTGATGAGACCTTGGTTCCTTTGCTTGAGCAACGGCACCCGTGTTGTCGCAGTACACCGGGACTGGACCAACAAATTCAGGAATGACGCCCAACTCTTGGACGAAATTCCTCATCCAAACGGCCTCTTTAGCAGCAGCTGATGCTGCAATGTATTCAGCCTCAGTGGTGGAATCCGCTGTGGTGTCCTGCTTGGAACTCTTCCAAGAGACAGCACCGCCATTGATCATGAATACAAATCCAGAGGTTGACTTCGAGTCATCCACGTCACTTTGGAAGCTAGAGTCGGTATAGCCTTCCAATTTGAGTTCTCGTCCTCCATAAACCATGAACATATTCTTAGTCCTTCGCAAGTACTTAAGAATGTCCTTCACGGCTTTCCAATGCATTTGACCAGGATTAGACTGATATCTGCTCGTGACACTCAGAGCAAATGCTACATCCGGTCTAGTAGATATCATCCCATACATGATACTACCTATAGCTGACGCATATGGTACATGTGTCATATTCTCTATCTCTGCATCAGTCTTGGGACACATAGACTTGGATAGAGAAACTCCATGACACATGGGTAGATGTCCTCTCTTGGACCCATCCATTGAAAACCGTTTCAATATGGTGTCGATGTAGGTTGATTGTGTGAGTCCTATCATTCTCTTAGATCTATCTCTATAGATCTGTATCCCAAGAATGTAGGATGCCTCACCCAAATCCTTCATCGAGAATCTACCTGATAACCATATCTTTGTTGACTGCAACATCCCTACATCATTCCCAATGAGTAGGATGTCATCAACATAAAGTACTAAGAATGTCACAGCATCCTTAACTACTTTCTTGTACACGCATGGTTCCTCCGGGTTCTTTATGAAACCAAAATCTTTTATTGTTTCATCAAATTTCTGGTTCCAACTTCTTGATGCTTGTTTTAGACCATAAATTGATCTCTGAAGTTTGCATACCTTATGCTCGCTTCCCATGGATGTGAACCCCTCTGGCTGCTTCATATAGATTTCTTCCTTAATGTCTCCATTAAGAAAAGCAGTCTTCACATCCATTTGCCATATCTCATAGTCATACCATGCAGCTATGGCAATAAGGATTCTTATGGACTTGAACATGGCAACTGGTGAAAAGGTTTCATCATAGTCAACTCCTTGCCTTTGAGTATAACCTTTCGCCACCAATCGCGCCTTGTAGGTCAATACCTTACCATCAGGCCCAAGCTTTCTTTTGTAGATCCATTTACACCCTATTGGAACAATTCCATCGGGAGGATCTACCAAAGACCAAACTTGGTTTGTATGCATCGACTCCAATTCTGACTGCATAGCTTCAAGCCATAAATTCGAATCCGCATCAGAAATTGCTTCCTTGAAGTTTCTTGGATCACATCCAATGTCGGGTTCATCTTGATCCCCTTCAAGAAGAAGACCATATCGAATAGGAGGTCTAGAAGTCCTCTCGGATCTTCTAGGTTCAGGCGTGTCCAGCAATGGTTCCTGAGGTGTAGGATCGTTATTTTGTATTTCGGGTTCTTCTCGAACCTCTTCGAGTTCCATCATCTCGCCTTTCTTATCCAATAAGAACTCCTTCTCCAAGAAGGTGGCATTCCTAGAAACAAACACCTTTGTTTCAGCAGGATAATAGAAATAATATCCGATTGAATTCTTCGGATACCCTACAAAATAACATAAGCTGGATCGACTATCCAACTTATCTCCCACTGTCCGCTTCACGTAAGCAGGACATCCCCAAATCCTCAAGTACGAATACTTAGGAGCTTTGCCATTCCATAACTCGTATGGTGTTTTGTCCACTGCTTTAGTGTGGACGTTGTTCAACAACAATACCGCCGTTTCAAGCGCATAGCCCCAAAACGAAGGTGGAAGCTCAGTGAAGCTCATCATAGATCGAACCATGTCCAACAAAGTTCGATTACGACGCTCCGATACACCATTAAGATGTGGTGTCATAGGAGGAGTCCACTGAGAGAGAATCCCATTCTCTTTCAGATAGTCCAAAAACTCGGTACTCAAGTATTCTCCACCTCGATCCGATCGAAGTGCTTTAATACTTTTACCTAGCTTGTTTTCTACTTCAGCCTTGAATTCTTTGAACTTTTCAAATGCTTCAGACTTATATTTCATTAAATATAAATACCCATACCTTGAATAATCATCAGTAAAGGTAATGAAGTAGGTGTGGCCATGTTGAGTCCCTACTCTAAATGGTCCACAAACATCTGTATGGATCAAATCCAACAGATTCTGACTACGCTCAGGTTTCCCCTTAAAAGGAGATTTAGTCATTTTTCCTTTTAGGCAGGATTCACAAGTAGGTAGAGAGTTAATATCAGACATATCAAACATGCCCTCTCCCACTAGCTTGTTCATCCTTCTTGAGGAAATATGACCTAGCCTAGCGTGCCAAAGGTTTGCCGGGTTTTGACTATCGATTTTCCTTTTGTTTGTTGTAGCCGGTTTATCAAAATAATTAATTGGAACGTCTTTTAGTTTTAAATTGTATAGATCGTTTTCAAGTTGTCCATTTCCAATTAAACATTCATTCTTGTAAATATTGCAAATCCCATTCACAAAATTACAAGAATAACCATCTCTATCAAGCATAGAAATAGAAATAATGTTTTTAATTAAATCTGGCACAAATAAAACATCTCTCAACAATAATTTAAAACCATTCTGCAAAATCAAACAAACATCTCCTATGGCCGTAGCTTCAACTCTGGAACCATTCCCGAGCCTCAGCTGGGTCTCACCCATTCTAAGCCTGCGACTTCTTGTCATCACCTGCAAATCATTGCAAATGTGAGATCCACATCCGGTATCCAATACCCAAGAAGTTGTATTAAGTGACATGTTTATTTCGATATAGAACATACCCTTTGCAGTTCCCAACTGCTCAAGATACTCCTTGCAGTTGCGCTTCCAATGACCCGGCTTCTTGCAGTAATGGCAAACATCCTTGGATTTTCCATTGTTTGAAGCCTTTGTCTTTTGCTTCTTCTCGGGTTCCACTTTCTTGGGTGGGGCAGAACGTTTCTTGCCCTTCATACTTGGCCCCTTCTTAGCAGAAGATGAGGAGCCCACCAAGAAAGCTGGCTTATCCTTCTTAAGTGTGGATTCATATGTAACGAGCATATTGACCATCTCTTCAAGGGTGGCCTCTATCTTGTTCATATTAAAATTTATCACGAATCCATCAAATGAAGAAGGAAGAGATAGAAGCAGCAAGTCCACATTGAGTTCATGCTCCAACACCAAATCAAGGGTCGTTAACTTCTGTATGAGCCAAATCACTCGTACCCCATGATCACGGACCGAAGTCCCTTCACGCATGCGGCACGTCATCAACTCCTTAACAGTAGAGAACCTTTCAGCCCTCGACTGAGCCCCAAAAAGTTCCTTGAGTTGCGCGTGAATGTCAGCAGCATTCACCGTGTCCTCAAATCGCCTCTGGAGTTCATCAGACATCGAGGCTTGCATATAGCATTTGGTCTTGATGTCATGGTCCCACCATGCATCAAGCTTGGCCAATTCCTCCGGACTAACATCAGCTGGTGCTTCCTTCGGAGGTGCTTTCTCTAACACATAGAGCATTTTCTCCGAAGTTAAGACAATCTTCAACTTCCGGAACCATTCCGTATAGTTGGCGCCAGTCAGCTTGTTTTGTTCGAGGATCGAGAATAAAGGATTTCGCGAATTCATTGTATGAAATACTGAAAAGGAAAACAGACATATATCAATGATTGTTTAACAATTTACTAAGACATAAAATAGGCGAATTTAATTTTATGAATCTCACTCCCACTATTTTAACGATTTCACCACCCTCTAGTGAAAACGGGAAACTTTTTCCTTAGTGAGAACATGGAGTCCAATTGACAAACTTATGGTCCCGAATAATATCAGCCAACCATAATTCTCAAAAGGTAGAGCCCAATTGCTTCCAAAGCAACCCCCATGTATTTACCTCATGTCCAATAAGGGCCCAATAATATGACGCCGTTTAAAGTGACATGTCAAGATGACCCATCAATATTAAGTTGTGATGGACGGTCGCCATGTGGATCCCCCAATAATATGAGCCGATCCCATGGGAGTTCCACCCAACTTACAACATTTGTCGATCCAATGTACAGCTTTCCGACGGACGGGCCCCCCCAATAATATGAGCCGGACCGTATCCGCGGGTAGCATCACATACATTGACCGTTGATGGAAGGTAGGAACATTTAAACAATATTTAAATTTCCTTTATTTATCTTGATATAAATTTTAAATCATATTTAAAATGAGGGATTTTATTTATAAAAATATTTGTCTCATCATATTTAATTTATTGCATGCATTGCCGGATTCACGCAATTTATGTCTAAACATGCATACAATCATAATATCACATATTATATAGGATGATCGATTCCATTTCTAATTGACCCGTGGTTGCCAATCACGGGTCTTAGTCCAATCCTAGGTAATATGCAGTATGCAAATGCAATCCTATTACATATGCTTCCAATTTACATTTCTTCAGTCTTCATTGTCTGCTGGGCCCACCATCTTCAAATCTTGATCTCCCACTAAATCTAATGTATTTACAATAAATAACAATGACAAGTAGGGGATACATTTTTAGGGGGTGGGAACGGGCTATAAACCAAGCCCACTTTTATTACATATGACATTCATATCGGGCCATAAACCAGGCCCATTAATAAAACCAACAATAATAAAGACAAAATGTAAATTCCTAACATACACCTATAAAATTGGTCATGGCAATCGATCATCCTTATCCAATAACATTTAATTCGAAATTAATTTATTGGATAACATGCTGTGGCAATTCAAATTTAAACAAGATAAAATCATATTTTATATATAAAATCTCATTTCACATATAAAATCATATTTTATCTCTATATCAAATAAAATCATATTTTATCTATAAAATCCAATTTTACAAATAAAATCATATTTTACTTAATATATCATAAGATCATATCTTATCATCAATTGTACCAAAATAATTGATTTCAAAATTCAATTTACGGATAAAATATTAAAATTTTCCAAAAATTCAAATTTATCCAAAATCAATTTTAAAATTTACGGACTCGAACAATTCGATCCGAAATCTCGTGAACCAATCAAAAACAATTTTTGACCGGACCAAAAATAAAATTTTAAATATTAAAATTAATTTTTAAATAAAAATATAATTTTTCCCGCGGGCCGCCCGGGACACTCCCGGGCCGGCCCGCACCCGGGCGCGGGCCGGGGGCAGCCCGGCTGCCCCCTTAGGGCAGCGCCGAGCGCCGCCCCTGGGCAGCGCCGAGCGCTGCCCTGCGCAGCGCCCAGCGCTGCGCTGGGCAGCGCACAGCGCTGCCCTGGGCGGCGCCATGCGCCGCCCTGGGCGGCGACGGTCGCCGCCTTGGGCGGCGCCGTGCGCCCCCTTTGGGCGGCGCCGTGCGCCGCCCGGGGCAGCAACAATTGCTGCCCCACCGGGCAGCGATCCAATCGCTGCCCGGGTTTTGCCCCGAAAAATTTTTTATTTAAAAATATTTATTTTGTTTCAAAAACCGAGACTCAAAAATTTTGTACAATTGATTAATTTAATCGTTTGATCTGAGCAACCTGGCTTTGATACCACTGTTGGAAAACGCGGCTCCCAGATCAATCACGATTGATACCCGGTGCAGCGGAAGTTTAAAAATTTTGTTATGGAACAATTCCATAGTGTGGATATCAACCGTTCAACGATTAAATTATTAGTGTGTAAAATTCAAATAACAATTAATTAAATTTTACCTCCAATCTCGCAACGAGATTAATGGACACCAACAGATTTGATCTGCTCTTGTTGTCTCTCCCTGGAACCGATGAACTCCTTCAATCAGGTCCACGAACAGAGGTTTAATCCCTCTGATAGATTGCACTAGAAAATCTATCAGAAGTTTTCTGCGAAGAGAATAAACGAATCTGATTCGCTATTCCAGACTGCAATTCAAAATCACAGACCGGAAAATCTCGGGCAGAGGGGGAGGGGTCGGCCGAACAGAGAGAGAGAGAGCTAGGGTTCGAAAATTCTCTCTGTCTCAAAAATTATGACCTGTTGTATATAATTTCTGTACTGCAATAACTTATTTATAATGCAGGCCACTAACACCTTAGGGCCCATTAGTCATAAGTTAGGGCCCGACAAGCAAAGCCCGCATGTTCAGAAATTAATATAAAATTCATCGTGACTCCGATTGATAAACCGATTTTACCAATGTGCACAGAAACCATTTCTGCACATTTTAAAGTCAAGATAAATTTTCCTGAATCCGAATTCAGTGGTTTCCAAAAATGTCCATCCCTATGTCATTTTAGGAAATCCTACTCCCTTACTCTTATTTAAGAAGTCCAACTCCTTAGTTCATTAAATTTAACTCTTTAAATTTAACTATCTCAACGGGGATTAAAACTCCATTACACTGTGTGACCCTCAATGGTTCAGGGATACAGCTAGCCGTTGGCTCACAACTCCTTGTGACTCGGAACAACACTTTCCGACTTGCCCAACGAATCATGGTAAAGCGCCTAGCAACATCGCCCCATGATTCCCTAGGTATCACTGATAGTGCCTACAAGAACCAGTAGATTTTGGTTAGCGTACAGTACGGTCCCTTCATCCATATATCCCGATCGAATCAACAACCATTGGTATATCGAGAGTCGCTCAAGATTCGATAACTATGCAATACATCTTGAAGATCAAATTAGTGACATCGCATGTGCTACTAAGAAACCATTTCTTAAATCACATCAATTACTCTGGCCAGAGATTTATCACACTAATATCTCCTCAGATCGCATAGGATATCCACACTCGCAAGTATGTGGTGAATCCTTGACAACAATGCATTGACTCCTATATGTGTCGTAACTGTACCCAATCTCGACACCTGATGACCCCCTCAGAGTCGGTAAACGAGTCAAAGCACAGTACTAGCATATAGAGTCTCCATGATGTTTCAAGTCGTAAGGACTAATGGTGTACAACCAAAATCGCGGACTTTATCCACTCGATAAGTGATAACCACTTGGAAAGTCCGGATAGGGTAGTTCGATTATTCATCCTATGAATATCCATTTGCATGCTTCGAACATCTCCATGTTCCCTACCAATGAAACGTGGTACTCCGCATCGCAAATGCTAGTCTCAAACTCGAGCGATCCTTATCCTTATTATCGGACGGCTCAATCGACTAGGAACGGTTTTTTAGAATATACAGTGACTATAAGATGTATTTCATGATAGACATCTCCATGTTCTACCACATCTTACATACACTATAGTATATTCAAGGTCTTTATCAAAACAACAATAGTATATCACAATATAACAATATGAAGTAATATAAAGTCATTGCCATAAAAGTGTAAATAATATTAAACAAAAGATTGTTTATACAAAGAGTCATCAAAGCCCATAGCCACACAGTTGGCTCACTGGGCACCCACTCTTACAAACTTCTGCGTCTTCGGATCAGAAAGCTGAAAATTTCGGATATAAGCAAACAACGATGGCTCAGCTAAGACTGAAAACACCCGAATCCCTTGCTGATCTCTCTTGTGGCAAAAAAATGAAGCCCAAGGAACACCACTCGAGAACAGTACTAGAAACATAACTAGTACTGAGTGCACTAACATAAACTTTATGACTGAGTGCATCTGCAACTGGATTTGCAGAACCCGAATTGTAATGCCCTGATTTTATTATAATTGAATTTAATTGAGGTAAGTAGGGTTTTCAGTGGTTGAGGGTCGTTTTGATATTCGCAGGGGTCATTTTGCAAACTTTGGAGAATTGAGGGACTAAAATTCAAAACTTGTATTTTATATATTATAATTGCAAGTTGACTTCACCATAACATTATTCTCCCTCCCCTTCCCTCTCCATTCGTACGTACTGTAGCGAGAAAGCCATGGAAGCTTTTCAAGCTTTTCTTCCGTCCAATTCGCACGATCCGTCCGTCAGATTTTAATTCCGAGTTGAGATTCGCGATCACCGCAACGAGGGTTTCGTTTTGACGTAAGTTTTGCTACGATCCTCGAACTTTGATTTTTGTTGGGTTGTCAGAATTTGATTATCTTCGAGTATGTTGTTCTTGAGCTAGCATAGATCGTGTATTCAAAGTCGGTTCGAAAAAAGAACGAAGTTTGGGTTTTATACAAATTTTGAGGCATATTTCAAAAATGGGTTATTGGATTTTGGTTGGATTTGATTGTTTTGTTGGTTTAGAAGATGATATGAGTTGTTTGATGATGTTGGAGATTTTTGGTTTGACCGTTTATAGCCGTTATGCCGTCGAAATCGAGTTTGGATTATCGGTTGTTTATTTCAGTTTGATTTCCGGGTTTGATTGAATTAGTTGATTGATATCGAATCCGTATATTCTTCATTTTCAGATTTGGATTGGAGTTTTGAGTTTGGATCGAACTTGGGAGTTGAATCGAATTGAGAATTAAAGACGGTATATTGATTGAGTTTCTTTGTTTCGATTTGTTGTGATTCAATTGATTATTTATTTGAGTTCGTTGTTATTTTCAGATTTGAATCCTCGACGGACTTGAAAGGTAAAAGAGGACATTGATTATGAATGAGTAGAATACTCGAGTTAGATTGATTCTCGAGCCCCGAAAATCACATACTGCATATTATTTGCTTGTGTGAACTTGATTGATTATTTTATTTACACTTGCATTCATATTGAGCCGAATATTCGATTTGTTTTGAAGTTAGATGATTTAGGGAGCTATATTGAAGTGGTTTTGGATTTCGAGTTTTTTCAAGTACTAGAATACTTCTTATAGTTGCTCTGAAGTCTAGGGGTTTGAGTCGTGCGACATCCACCCCGAATGGGTGTGTAGGTGTGTTGTTGTAGAGAATTGACCCTGGGATCCCAGCCAAATACCGATTAATATTTCGATTATCTGACTTGATAGCCCCAAGTTTTGAAGTCATGCATACATTCACTCTCTTTTGAGTTTTGATGATTGTTACATTTCGATATGAGATGGTTATTTGATTTGTATGCCTGTCTCTTTTACTTAGAAATTATATTTCTAATCGGTTTATCCGGCTGTTGTTTTTGTTGGTATGTGTACTTGGAAACAGGAGGATCAAGAGCTGGACCAAGTCGTTTGGGTTAGCTCGGGGTGAGATGATAGAAGTGAGACACCGCGTTGTAGGGTCGAGTTTGTTGAACCTGTATTAGTTTTGTTGAGTCGTTTGAACTCTATTATCGAACTCGACTTAGTATTGTATTTTGGGCAGAACTTAGATTATGACATGTTCTAAATACTGATATGTACGTGTGTATGAGTTTAGAATTATTTAGAATTGACTTTGATTGATTTTTTCCAGGCTCTCTCTCCCTCTCTGCCCGTTTAGCCTGCGCGCAGGCGAGCCTTTCGCGAGCCCTCTGCCCGCGTAGCCTGCATCACCTCGCGCGGGCGCGAGGCTTTGTTTTGTTTTTTTTTAAAAAAAAATCATTTTTCCACGGCTCTTTGTGTTCGATTTTGTTTAATTATTCGAGAATAGAAGATTAGAAACGGGGTCTCACATTAAGTGGTATCAGAGCGATAAGATTCTTGGATTTGAACTAGAGTGAGTGGGGTAGATCTAGTCCGTATGAATTGAATTATCGCATGTGATTGATTTATTTAAATGATTATTTTAAATACGTGCGAGCATGCTTTATTGATTCGTGAATTAATTGGATTACATGAGTTGTGATTTAATTTATAAAGCATGAATTATGTGATATTTATCTGCCTTGTGCTGTTACCTGTTCTTGTATATCATTGAGATTTATTAGTACTCAGAGCAGAGTTTTGGACACCGAGGTTATGAGATTGAGATTGTGATTGAGGTATTGTGTCCTAACCCTTTGATATCAGATGACACCTCGACGATCTATGAGAAGGAATCCACCACTTTTGACTCCTCCTTATACTGAGAATCCGCCGCCAGTAATTATTCCTCCGAATGATCAGGGTAGTACTGGAGTGGATCAGTTTGATGCAACCGCGACCCCGATGGAGACTCTATTGAAGAGATTTCGATCTTTCCGACCGCCTACCTTGACTGGTACCGAGAGCTCCGTTGACTGTGAAAGTTGGCTAGATGACATCGATCAGCTCTTTGATTCCCTTTACTATACCGATGACCGCAGAATCAGGTTAGTCATTCACCAGCTTCAGGGTGTTTCCAAGAATTGGTGGACCACAACCAAGAGGTCAAATGAGAATCGAGGCACCATTGTCACTTGGAGTTTATTCAAGACTGAGTTCTACAAGCGGTTCTTTCCTGTCTCGTATCGTAAGGAAAAGGGTGCCGAATTTGCGAATTTGAAGCAAGGGAACTTAAGTATCGAGGAGTACGTGAGCAAGTTTGACAGTCTTTTGAGGTTTGCACCTCACATTGCTGACCACGAGGAAGCCAAAGCCGATCATTTCATCAATGGCTTGAATCCTGAGTTCTTTACCTTGGTCAATATCGGGAGACCCAACAACTTTGCAGATGCCATGGATCAGGCAAAGGGAGCCGAAGCCGGAATTTTGATTCAACGAGGAAATCAGATAGCTCCTCAGCAGCAGCAGAGATCTTTTCAGAATCAGCCTGTTCAGTTTCAGTCTCAACAGTCCCAGTATCAGTACCAACCTTCTCAGCATTCGAATCAGTCTCAGAGGGTTGAAGGAGGCAATAGTGGCAAAAACAGGAGAGATCAGTATAGACCGAAGGGGAAGCAATTCAAGAAGTCTGGGAGCAGTTCATCGAGCTCTGGTGGCTCTAGACAGTTCATTTTCGGACAGAATTCTGGGTTTTCAGGAGCATCGTGCAGTAAGTGTGGAGGACGTCACCCAAGTGATCAGTGTCGAGGCGTGTTTGGTAGTTTCAATATCTACCAGCAGCCGGGTCACTTTGCTAGAGTCTGTCCTCAGCGAGGATCCGATAGAGCTTAGAGCGGCAGTTCTTCTCGACCGCCAGCTCAGCCTGAGAGATCAGCTTCTGCAGTCCATTCTTTTCAGCCCCAACAGCAATCTCGTCAGGGAGGTAATCAGAATCAGAACCAACCTCCTCGACAGCAGGCGAGGGTGTTTTCCCTGACAGAGGATCAGGCCAATGCAGCTCCAAATGACATGATAGCAGGTAACTGTTCGATCCTTGGTTATCCTGCGTTTGTTTTGATTAATACGGGTGCTTCTCACTATTTTATTTCTGAGAGATTTGTCGTGATGCATGATTTATTTGCTGAGCCATTATCTGACGTCGTTTCTATTACTTCACCTTTGGGTGGGGAAACTGTTTCAGTGAGATTGGTCCGTAATTGTGTGTTAGAATCCAAAGGGAATTCGATTGAGATTGACTGCATTGTACTTGGATTATCTGATTTTGACTGTATTTTCGGGATTGATGCTTTGACCATGTATAGGGCGATAGTAGATTGCTTTCAGAAAGTGGTTCGATTCAGACCTGATATGGCAGATGATTGGAAGTTTTTCGGTAAGGGTTCTCGATCCAGGATTCCTTTGATCTATGTGTTATCCATGTCTCGTTTGCTTCAGAGAGGAGCAGAAGAATTCTTGATTTATGCAGTAGATGTTCAGAGGTCTAGTTCTAAATTGACTGAGATACCAGTGGTTAGCGAGTTTTTTGATGTATTTCCAGACGAGATTCCTGGTTTGCCGCCTATCCGAGAGATCGAATTCAACATTGAACTTGCACCAGGTACTCAGCCTATTTTGAAAGCACCTTATCGAATGGCTCCGTTAGAACTGAAGGAGTTGAAGGAGCAGTTAGAAGATTTGATTGCCAAGGGATACATTCTACCTAGCGTATCACCTTGGGGTGCTCCAGTGCTCTTCGTGAGGAAGAAATACGGTTCTATGAAACTCTCCATCGACTATCACCAGTTGAATCAAGCGACGGTCAAGAACAAGTATCCTCTACCTAGGATTGACGATCTTTTTGATCAATTGCAGGGTTCTTCAGTGTATTCGAAGATAGATCTGAGATCAGGGTATCATCAGCTGAGAGTTCGCGACAAGGATGTGCCTAAGACAGCTTTCAGAACCAGATATGAGAATTTTGAGTTTATAGTCATGCCGTTTGGTTTGACCAATGCTCCAGCAGTTTTTATGGATCTGATGAATCGTATATTTCAGCGGTATTTAGATGAGTTTGTCATTATCTTTATTGACGACATTCTGATCTATTCAAAGAACCGTTCAGATCATGCAGAGAATCTGAGGATTGTATTGCAGATTTTGCGAGCCAAACAGTTGTATGATAAGCTATCGAAGTGCGAGTTCTGATCGGACTGAGTTGTTTTTCTAGGCCACATGATCGTTCCCACGAAGAAAGACAAATTTAATGTGTTCTAACCAACTTAAAGGGGATTTTTGAGTTTTGGATTAATTACTGAAAATTAAACAATTAAAATTAACAAGATTACTAGCATGCAAGATTGAAAATTAAAATAGATAAATCAATAAGAGACGAGACTTGGTATCGGTCGACTATACCCTTGATATTCATTCATGCAATCATCGATTCCCTAAAAATAATTAATCCTATCAAATATTCATCATTGGAAACAAAATTCATGTTTCACCTTAAGTTTAGCTAATCAGAAAACAACATTCTAGATTAACCCTTACCAATAAATTAACCCGGATTCCAACGATCTAGATTTAAATTTACGATAACATTCAAACTAGTAAAACTGACAAATCTAGACAACACAAATACCAGCGGTTGTATTTAGCCTAGTCAATAATTGATCCTACGAATTAATAAATTCAACAGCAGAAAATATCAAACGTAGTCGCTTCGCAAATTAGTTGATTCAAACAATAACGGATTTGAATCTCATGAATAAACTATATCTAGGTTTCGTCTTCCTCAACCAAGTAAAAGGTTTTAGCTACAACGATTCATAAAAACTCAAGAAAAATTCAAATAAGAGAAGAAAACTTGAGAGAAAATTCAAAAGAATAAAACCTAGCCTCGTTAGAGATCTCCAAAAGTCTGATAATAATCCCCCAAAAATGGAATTAAAAGCTTAATAAAGTCTAGAGTCCAAAATAAAAGAGTTTCCAAAATTACAAAATCCTTCCTGAATAGCGATGCTCGCTCGATCGGTAAACATTGGAAATCGAGCGAGCCAAAATTCCCAACCTTCTGTTTTCAAAATACGTGCGCAGCTCGATCGGTAAGAAGTTGCAGATCTAGCGGCCAAAAATCCAAAGGCTACTGTCTTCATCAAATAGGCGCCCGCTCGATCGGTTAAAAGCTGCAGATCGAGCGGCGCAAATTCTTCAAAAATTTTCCAGCAATTCCATGACTCCAAAGTTCCGTCGCCAAAATGTACAACCTAACCACAAAACTGGGAAACCAATCATGCAAACACGGAAAATGAAATACGAACAAAATGCATAAATAAAACACGTAAACAAATGCAAAACAACAACAAAATAACACTAACAAATGCAATAAAAACATAACTATCAAACTCCCCCACACTTACTCCTTACTCGCCCTCGAGTAAGTCATGCAAAACAAAATGAAACAAAACAAATACACAAGCAAGAATGAGCATACACAACATAGCCTTAGAGAAAACCACTATCATTTAAAACAAGTTAATAGCTACTCTCAATCATCAATGATATACCTTCAGTCAAATGCGAAAGTGTGTGTGTGTCATGTTACCCCAGCTACATGCAACTTCAAAAGACAAAGTTTCAAGATTGTTTGCCGACCTATAACAATTCAGTGTAAGCCTCACAATCAAGAACTCTCCTCCCAACAATCCATCAACAAAACATAAACTCTCTCAAGCAAAATACGTACCAATTATCTAGATCTTTTGACAGTCCCAATAATTACCCGCAAACTTAGCTATAACTAGATAGGATTCGAATTTCAATCCCCTCGTCTATAGCCCGGATGGAACTGATGCCTAACTAGATTTTTTTTTTCATGGCTTAACCCCATTTTATACGCAAACTTAGCCACAATCAAGATGAATAGGATTTCAAACATCTTGCTCGCAACCCGGATGGAGTCGATTGCTCAAAATCATGTTATTCAAGTTTGTTCCAAAAAAAACAAGAGAGTGAATGCTCTATCAATAAAATTATCAAGACTTAAGAACCGTAAAGTTCCACAAATACCTAATGTCGTGCAATGGTCCAACAGACATCCACGATATCTAATATCTCGCTACACTTCAATGGTTAAACATGCGTGTTTAAGAATATTCAACAATCAACCTATGGTTTCTCATATCCAATCAAGATTAAAGTTTTTTCAAAAATTCATAATTTTTCAACTATCTCATCATAGGCGTTCAATGTCTGTAGTGACCCGCAATTAATCAAGGTAATTAAGGAAATTAATTACTAAATTTTGCCTAAAATTATCCAAAGTGGATCGGAAGCTCCGAAGCACAGATCGGAAGCTTCGATCGGGATCGGACGTTCCGTTGGAGGATCGGACGTTCCGATCTGGATAGGGCTGGCGTCATCACCGATGTCAGCAAGATGACGTCACTGATTACGCACGTGAGGTGAAATCGGACATTCCGATGTCACGATCGGACGCTCCGTTCGCGATCGGACGTTCCGATCGCCGTCTATAAATAAGGGGTCCGAGCCCTCATTCTGTGCACCGATTTCCCCTCCTTTCCTCTGGTTTTCGAACCTTCTTACTTTGATCTACGGAGTTCTAGGCATCCTATTGGGAATCCGGAAGTTGCCTAGCGATCCCGGCGTCGTAGCGGAGGTGTGCCTAAGTTTTGAGGCAATTCTACTGAAACGACTCTAACTACTCGCTACTAGACTATAATTAAAATAAAGGAAAATTACGGATTTTTTTAAAATTTTGCCATGACCTATTTGTAAAACAAATAAGCCATCAAGACTCAAACAACAATTTAAATAAGGAAAGAAAATTGACTTCAAAACTTAAGTGCGTTAAACATAAACATGCAATCTTAGTAACCACCTCCCGGTTACAGCATAAAGTAAACTAAAGCATTTAAAATTAATTCCAACGATAATCATAAACTTGCAAAAGAGGAAAACGTACTTCAAAACATAAGCTGTAGCACAGGGAATGCACATCCTGGCTATAAATACTACAAGATCTCAAATAATACTTCATTATTACAAATTCGATAACTGTGCGGAAAAACATAAACTAAAAGGAAGCAACGGTCACTGGGCCTTGCACTACCGATGGCCTCATCCCAGTAGATCACGCCCCTCCGTCTCCTCCACAAAATCCTCACCTGCAAACATTCAAGCATAGTGAGTCTAAAGACTCAACAAGCATAACTAGGATAATAACAAGGGTTTAAAATACGTGATGCAAAAACTCAACTTAAACTGTAATATGCATGAAACTAGAAAGATATAGAAATCATGCATTAATAAAC